>NW_022987583.1:92402-235211 GCF_902827165.1 Trematomus bernacchii | reverse complement strand
GTGGTGTGTGTGTGTGTGTGTGTGTGTGTGTGTGTGTGGTGTGTGTGTGTGTGTGTGTGTCCTCTCAGGGAGAAGATGATCTTCCTCATCCTGCAGCTCCTCTTCCTCACCTCCTGTGTCTCTGGTTAGTTTGTCTCTTTAAAGCTGTTATATGTAAAGCAGCACAGGAACATAGCTGCAGTTTAAAGAGTCCCTCTGTGTTCCTCCACAGAAATAGCTGCAGTTTAAAGAGTCCCTCTGTGTCTCCTCCACAGAATAGATGCAGTTTAAAGAGTCCCTCTGTGTCTCCTCCACAGGAACATAGATGCAGTTTAAAGAGTCCCTCTGTGTCTCCTCCACAGAAATATAGCTGCAGTTTAAAGAGTCCCTCTGTGTCTCCTCCACAGAAATATAGCTGCAGTTTAAAGAGTCCCTCTGTGTCTCCTCCACAGAAATATAGCTGCAGTTTAAAGAGTCCCTCTGTGTCTCCTCCACAGGAACATAGCAGCAGTTTAAAGAGTCCCTCTGTGTCTCCTCCACAGAAATATAGCTGCAGTTTAAAGAGTCCCTCTGTGTCTCCTCCACAGGAACATAGCAGCAGTTTAAAGAGTCCCTCTGTGTCTCCTCCACAGAAATATAGCTGCAGTTTAAAGAGTCCCTCTGTGTCTCCTCCACAGGAACATAGATGCAGTTTAAAGAGTCCCTCTGTGTCTCCTCCACAGGAACATAGATGCAGTTTAAAGAGTCCCTCTGTGTCTCCTCCACAGAAATATAGCTGCAGTTTAAAGAGTCCCTCTGTGTCTCCTCCACAGAAATATAGCTGCAGTTTAAAGAGTCCCTCTGTGTCTCCTCCACAGAAATATAGCTGCAGTTTAAAGAGTCCCTCTGTGTCTCCTCCACAGGAACATAGATGCAGTTTAAAGAGTCCCTCTGTGTCTCCTCCACAGGACCATAGCTGCAGTTTACAGAGTCCCTCTGTGTCTCCTCCACAGGAACATAGCTGCAGTTTAAAGAGTCCCTCTGTGTCTCCTCCACAGGAACATAGCTGCAGTTTAAAGAGTCCCTCTGTGTCTCCTCCACAGACATAGCTGCAGTTTAAAGAGTCCCTCGTGTCTCCTCCACAGACATAGCTGCAGTTTAAAGAGTCCCTCTGTGTCTCCTCCACAGGAACATAGCTGCAGTTTAAAGAGTCCCTCTGTGTCTCCTCCACAGAAACATAGCTGCAGTTTAAAGAGTCCCTCTGTCTCCTCCACAGACATATAGCTGCAGTTTAAAGAGTCCCTCTGTGTCTCCTCCACAGAACATAGCTGCAGTTTAAAGAGTCCCTCTGTGTCTCCTCCACAGGAACATTTGTAGTGAATGTGACTCAGACTTCCCATCAGGCAGAGGAGAACCAGAACATCACCCTGGAGTGGACCTTCAGCTCCAGAACAGACACTAACTTCAGATCCATTTCTATCTACTGTGAGATGTTACTGAGAGCAGACCCTACGTCCTGTTTCATCTATACAAAGGTGATGAACTCCCAGAGTCTCAGGATCCACAGTTTGCAGGACGAGTCCAGTGGGACAAAGACGTCCTCACAGAAGGACGCCTCACACTTCATGTCTCCAGACTCAGGACCAGTGACTCTGGGTTTTATGTGTGCCATACGCACACCTGATGGGAGTAACTATGCTGGCTCGACGTCACTGGTGAGTAACCTCAAGTGCTGTATTTAAATTAAAACTTCACTTTTTAAATATGCAGATGGTAGCTCTATGTGAAATGGTAAATAAACATGCAAGGTCATTAAAAGATTGTAAAATGTTATGAAAAGAGGCTTTCTCCATGTCCACATGATGTTACTAACTGTATTTTCCACAGCTGCTCCTCAACCAGAGAGCTGGAGAAACAACTGGATCAACGTTAGACTGACACTGCTTTATTTCTTTGCTGTTGTTTTTGTTTCTTTTGTTTCTTTTTCTAATTATTGCTTTTGTAATTTTTTCAATTCTTCTTTTGTTTCTATTTGTGTTTGTTTTCTTGTTCCTATTTTTGTTTCTTCTTTTTGTACTGCATTATTTTGTATGCATAGACATGACACTTAATAAACAAAACAGTAAAAAGAAAGTAAGAAGAATAGAAAATAGAAACACAGCCCAAATGATATTCAAGTGTCCTCATCCTCCATCATGTTGTAGACCAGTATGCTCCAGGAAGTCCTACAAGGTTTTCCAGCTAGTTTGTTTTGAAGGAAAACACGTATCCTTTCAAGAGCAAGGTAGAAAGTCCTCCCTTTCAGCCGTTGAGGAAATCCACAGGTTGATGGTTCCTTCCATGTGTGATTTTTACACTCAGAGCAGAACAAAATAACATCATCCGCGTACAAAGCTATTCTGTTTTCTACACCTCCTATATTTATTCCCGTTATAATGGCGTGTTTACGGATTGCCATCGCTAGTGGCTCAATGGCCGGTGTGAATAGGAGAGGAGAGAGGGGACTGCCTTGTTCCTCGCTTGAGTTTAACGGGAGATGACACAAGTCCATTTGTTAGGATGTCAGCTTGTGGGTTGGAGTATAGGAGTCGTACGCAACTTAAAAATCTACCCCCAGTACAATTCCAGTCAAAGATCGTCTGTTTTATTTTCAAGAGACACATTTTTTTGTATTTTTTTAAGACTGAATTTTCTGAGTGAATTTGATTGTTAAACCAAAACAAAAACTAAGCACTTGATGATTTAATGTAGGACTTGTATCTGATTCACCAGCACTTCCTATGGTATGTTCTGGCTTGAAGTGAATATATCTGCTCCTTCCTTGTTGTTTGGAGTTTGATTCTTTATGGTTTTTGCACTTATTGGAAGTCGCTTTGGAAAAAAGCATCAGCTAAATTATATGAAATGTATGTACATATTAAGCTGGCTCTTTTCTGCTGTAACAATGTACATTTCCCCTCTGTGGGACGAATAAAGGGATTCTGGTTCTGATTCTGGTTCTGATAATATTCATTTTTAGTTGAAAATACTAATGTTACGTTTGCTATGAGTGTGTGTGTGTGTGTGTGTGTGTGTGTGTGTGTGTGTGTGTGGTGTGTGTGTGTGTATGTGTATGTGTGTGTGTGTGTGTGTGTGTGTGTGTGTGTGTGTGTGTGTGTGTGTGTGTGTGTGTGTGTGTGTGTGTGTGTGTGTGTGTATGTCTAACATTTCTCCTTCTCCGTGGACATCCTCCCATCATGCCATGCTTCTCTGGTGCTCCTGAGGGCCTTCGTCCTTTTGGGGTCCACCACCACGTAGTCCACACGTGCACGCCCGCCTCGTGCACACCCGCCTCGTGCACACCCGCCTCGTGCACGCTCCTCACCGGACACAGACTGATCGCTGCCTCCTTCAGCCGTGCAGCGTTTCTGGTTATAATCATTACAATAAAATGTGTTGATGCAAACTGTTAAAACATGGTAGGATATGATAGTTTATTGTCCCTGATGAATAAACTAATAATACATAATTAAACATATTTTAAATAATATTATTTGAATTAATTTGAAGTAAACAATTACTGCAAAATAAATATAAAAGTAAATTGATAAATAAAATAAATAATATAAAGGTAAATAAATAATATAAAAGTCAATAAATAATATAAAAGTAAATAAATACAATAGTGATTTATTTGTATAAATAATATTTTATTTAATATTGATATTTATTTAAAAAATAAACAATGAATACAAAAATAAAAAATACAGTTCTATTTATTTTTTAATTATATTTTAATTAATATAAATGTTGGTCCCACAGCAGGGACATTTGCAGTGTTGCTGCAGTAATTAAACAGTAAAGCTAAATATACTGTCATAGCAGACACACTTAAAGGTGGGTTAGGTAAGTTTGAGAAACCGGCTCGAGATACACTTTTTGTTATATTCCATGGAATGCTCTTAACATCCCGATAGCAATGAATATCTGAAGTGCTTTGACAACAAATCCATAAAAAAATATCATCTGTGGAAGCCGTAATACTGTAAAAAGCACGACCAATCATTTTAGCCGGCCCGGCTAAAATAACTGGATGGCCTACCTGCCTGTCAGCCTTCCATCGGGGCACAAACTTATCTCGTGCCCTCATTGGTCATGTGTGCGTTCGTGTGTGTTGGAGGAGGGGCTCTATAAGGAAGTGGCTGATTTTTTCCGGCTGTGTATTTTCAAATTCTAGCGATCTCTAGCTGGTTTCTCAAACTTACCTACCCCACCTTTAATGGTTAAAAACAATAATAAAAACAATAGTAAAGTACATAAAATAAAGAAAGCGTTTTATCTATAAGAGAGTATTGACATGGCGCCCTCTGGTGGTTAAACTAAACCACACCAGATGATAATAACTTACTTTATTCACTGATAACTGGAAAATAAACTAAAACAAAGCATTAAATATCATATTGCTGCTCAGTATAATAACAGATTATAATTTAAACATTATTTAGGTGTTTATTTCCCACCTGTCGGGCTGCACAGGCTCTGCCGGTGTTCAGGTCCAGGTCCACCTGTTTGTCTCCTCCGGCTCTCCGTAGAACCGAACTGCTGCTCAACCCCCCCCCCCCCCCCCCCAGAGGCCCGGTGCAGCATCAGCCTCAGAGTCACACATGCACATGCCCATGCACATGCACATGCACACTGACACACACACACACACACACACACACACACACACACACACACACACACACATACACACACACACACACACACACACACACACACACACACACACACACACACACACACACACACACACACACACACACACACACACACCACACACACACACAGACCTGCTTTTTCCAGTAGTTTGGGGTAAACATTGATTATATACTTCCAGGTCTTCCCCTGTGCTTCTGTTGTTTTTGTTTATTTCGGATACAGGGCCCCAAAACACTTAGGCGCTGGGCCATTATAAGCTATGGCCCATGAAACACTTAATATAATTTGGTAATAAGTCAGAGAGAAAATGCTCAGTAGGTTTGTGTTGGTGTGCAAGAAAAGCACAGAGTAACATTTAGAAGTGGCTGAGCGGTGTTCAAGTGAGCACTGACCCACTACGAGAACTGTAAGTGTCTGTCTGTAAGATTGTGCTAACTTTGTCTAAAAGTTGGTTAATGTGCATCATGTGCAGACCAATGGACTCCAAGTAGTTTGTGAACAAAAGTATTAACAGGGAGAGGGAGCAGACAGAAGAAAAATAACACTTCAGTTTTTACATTTTACATATTTATTAATTTAGTTTTATTAATCATATATGGAGCACAACACATAAGAAAATAGACAACCTATTTCTATTATATCATATTTTGTATTAAAAGGGAATCATAACAATGTGAAATTATTTAGATTTTCAAAGCATTTTCCCACAAATGTCAGACTTAATAAGTTGTGATATAATTGAACCCCGGTAAAAGTAATTGTACATATTCAAAGGTGTAGAGATACAAATAAAGAGAATAGTATAAGACATTGCAGGCTTTCAAGTCATGTGACTTTTTGTATGTATCTGTGTAACACAGATGACCCAAAATGCAGCCAAGTACAAAGCAATTACTGACGAGAGCAAATGAAAACTCTGATACCTTTAACCCTGATGATTCATTATTGAGAGCCACTGCTGACTCACTCATTTCTAGTTGTGGCTAACTCGCACCTTGATGACAGGTTGGTAAGCATCTGACATTGTTGCCATGATGGTTATGTGATCCCCCACATAAGTGAGACAGGAGCCATCCGGTATACGTCTCCTAAACGTGATTTGTTCGTCATAGTACATCTGATTATAAAGAGCCTCATCACACGGTGTGCTCACATCAAAAACTCCCAATGCGTACCAGTTTTTGTACTTGTTGAAATCCCAGGGCACAGAAAACATGATAGCTATTTTCTCAGCTGCCTGTTTTCCATCCTTGTTCAGATCGTAGGCAAAGACGCCAACAGATCCTGCATTTTTGGATGGACTCTTGGTGAACAGTCCAATCCCACAGGCTCCAGGGGCAACAGTCGGTGGTAAAGGTGTAGCACAGTATCCACTGAAAGTGTACATCCTGTTCATGGGGGGGGGCAGAACAACTTTGATTATCAGAGAATATTTAAGGAGAACTTATTTACTTGATGAAAGATTTCAGACACCTTGGGTTGTCAAATGTGTAGCCACATTCATTCACAATCTCAATGCTGCACGTTCGATCAGAAACGTTTTCTCCAGCTCCGAACACTGCACCAGCAGCCTTGACTGCCGCAGTCGCCTCCATGATGGCTGTGCAAGACCAGTTCAGACACACAGAGCACAAAACAGTCACATTCTGATTTCATTTTCATTTCATTTGACAGGCAGTACCCTGTAAAAGCTGACCACTTCAAAATATCCCTTTAAAAGATGTGTTGTTGTTAAACATCTCTTGATCCATACCCTTAAAATGAGAGATTATTGTAACGTTAGACTCTGCACAGCTCTCCCGTACACCATCAGCCAGATTAAGTGATGGATGTTATATTAAAACCTTTTCAGGTCCAGGAACAGATTTCATTTGAATTACACAAACGGTGAAAAAACATAGCATCATAGCAAACGGTGTATGTTGTGTTTCGTGTATCATATATCTGCCTCTGAAATAGCTTTAAATCCACCTTGGCCATGACTTTGACACATGCTTTGCCTGGATGTATAAATGCTTTGGTGCTTAGGCATGTGAATGTACAGCATGAAGTGAAGTGCCACATCACATACTTGTTTGTGGGTGTAAATATCGAAATAGCAAAAAACAACTGTTCACACCCATGTGCAACTATACAGAGCTTTTTCAATACAAAACTATGAGTTATGGATTATATTAACATTAACACAAACAAGTGCCCTCACTCTTACCGATACACCGAGGGTGACATGACTCCAAGCACCAAGCAACATGAAGTTAACCAGAGGATGATTTAGAATATATTTATATGACCTGAAGTAATACATTACATTGAACATTTTACATATATATATGTGTATTTTTTTATTAAGAGTTAATAA
The DNA here is from genome assembly GCF_902827165.1 of Trematomus bernacchii. Classification (NCBI taxonomy): domain Eukaryota; kingdom Metazoa; phylum Chordata; class Actinopteri; order Perciformes; family Nototheniidae; genus Trematomus; species Trematomus bernacchii. Next base: position 228,193 of record NW_022987583.1, on the reverse strand, counting down.
GTAGGTGTGTTTTAAAATGCTAGATTTTAGAGCAGAGTGTTAGGAACGTGACACATGCTTGAACTCAAATGCACGACTTAGGACAAGATTACAAAATGAAAAAAGTATTTACTTCAAGAAGAAACAAAGTACAACAAAAATCAGTCTAATAGGCAATACGTAGTAAAAGCAAACTACAAAAACATAGAACTAAGTCAACTTGGCTGAGGGAAAATGCTACATACAGTTGGTTCTTGGCTTGGATCGCTGCTTCTTGCCGACACGAGAGAGACAAGGCCTATCTGCAAGAGTTAAGGGGACACAGGTAGCAACTATCAACAAGGGAAAGGTAAGTTCAAAATAAAACAGGGAGTGCAATGACAGACAGTGCAAGACGAGACTAGACTTGAGTGACTGTAATTGAAGTGAACAATGAGACATGTTGACTAAACATAAACCTAAATCTAAACATCTACTATAAACTAAAAACGAATCATATAATATAAACCTGATAAATAAATCAACAAACATGACAGGGTGTTCCACAGAGTTCTGCTCCTGCCAGAGGAGTGTGTTCTTACCTGGTCTGGTGGGTGATCAGCAGCTGTGTGCAGGAGGCAGACTGCTGCTGCTTTATAAAGAACATGGAGACGTGTGACTGCTTTTGGTGGGTGGGCCTACCTGAGAAGTGAAGTGATTTTCAGAAAGCAACGCCTGCTGCTGGTTCTATAGGAATGTCCTTTATGCTGGGGACATGTCCCCACTACTTTAAAAAAAAGTATATTTAGCTAAAAGTGTTCTGAAAAATAGCATGAACAAAATAAATTGTTCTCATGTAATACATAAGAACAATTTACAATCTCGAGAACAGTTTGCCCGTTCACACTTGGTGGGTGTATTTCTGGGAACACAGGTCCATTTGGACATTCAACATATTTAATCAAATCAAATCAAATCAAGGTTTATTTATAAAGCACATTTAAAAGCGATTTTTGGTCGGGCCAAAGTGCTGTACATGTAATAACTACAATCACATAAAAACACATTTCTATAATCACAATAAAAGACAATAAATAAAACATAGGGAAAAGTCAGGAGTCGTGCTCCGCTCTGACTAGAAGGCCAGAGAGAAGAAGTGTGTCTTAAGAGTAGATTTAAAAACCCCTAGGGTCTGGGCCGACCTCACATGGAGGGGCAGAGTGTTCCAGAGCCTAGGGCCAGCTGCTGCGAAGGCTCGGTGCCCTCTGGTTTTGAGCCTGGTCTTGGGCACTACCAGCAGCAGCTGGTCAGCAGACCTTAAAGCTCTGGCTGAGGTGTAGCGCTGGAGGAGTTCAGCTATATAGGCCGGAGCCAGCCCATTTAGTGCTTTAAAAACAAATAAAAGGAGTTTAAAATCAATTCTGAACCGAACTGGAAGCCAGTGCAGTGAGGCCAGAATTGGGGTGATGTAGTCACGCTTTTTGTGGCCAGTCAGCAAACGTGCAGCTGCGTTCTGGACTAGCTGCAGGCGTTTAATTGACGCCTGGTCCATACCCACATACAGAGCGTTGCAGTAGTCCAACCTCGAGGTAACAAAGGCATTAATAACCCTTTCCAGGTCCTCAAATGATAAAAACGACTTAGTCTTGGCCAATAGTCGTATTTAAAAAAAGCAGGTTTTGACTACGGTGCTGACCTGCTTATCGAATTTAAAAGCGCAATGAAGGTCACTCCAAGGTTCGTGACAGAGGGGAGGATATTATTTTTGAGGGAGCCCAGAATATCAACCTGGGAGGCTAGAGGTTGGGGTCCAAAAAAGATAACCTCAGTCTTGCTCTCATTGAGGTTGAGGACATTTTGGCTCAGCCAGGATTTGATCTCTGCTAAGCAGTCCATCAACTGCTGTAGTGAGTGTTTGACATTTTAATTGAGTGGCAGATAGATCTGTACATCGTCGGCGTAGCAGTGGAAGGGGATGTTGTGTTTTGTGAGAATTGAACCTAGGGGCAGGGGGTAATATTAGTAAGCTTTGAATCGAAAACAGTTAAGCAAACAACACCCCCCGTTTTGCAGCAGCATGGCCGAGGCACTGCATTAGTCAATACAACGTACGTAAGCTAAACAGAATTCCCACTGGCCCATTGCTTCTGATTCTAGAATAAGAAAAAAGGAACGCAAATACAAAGAAGTAAATACAATATTTGACAGTATTACACTATTTAAAAAATATATAAACATGAATAAATAGAAGAATGAATATGTAGATAAATGTAAAATACAAAGATAAATAAATACAATTATGAATTAATTAGTGAAATATTTAAAAATATAAAGACAAAGAACAGAACGCAAATTGAGCATTTTGAGCATTTTATTTTTCATATGTATTTGTTGAGTTTTTTTCTGTGTATCTATATCATCACATGACTATGTTTTAGCTTAACTTAACTGTAATATGTTCTTTCTACATTTCAAACCCCACTTACTCTAGTCTCTGTTAAAAAATCCACATTACAAAATGGTTTCATCATCACAGGTCAACTTCTTTGGTATTCCCCTTCTGGACTTACATCTCTCACAGAAGCCCCTTGGCCACTGCTTCTGCATCTGTGTTACCTGTTATAACTCAATCACTATTTAGAAACATGTCAACATTCATCAAACAGTATCTTATCCCCGGACATGGAGCAGGTTCATTCTAAAACCATCATTCAATGCTCAGTTTGAACATCTGGGTTGGGGCGGAAGGTTTCTTTCAATCCCTAAATGAAAAATTGAAATTGTGAATTTGACAGCCATGTTGACATTATACATTATACACACTCCCCCTTTTTACACATAAACCCATGTGTAACAACATCCTGTACGGGAAGAAAACCTTTCAGGTAAGCATTGGTAATAGGAGCATTCCAAACATTATTTACAAATGGACATCCATTATTTTTCCACTGTAAACACTCCAGTGAAAATAAGTGTTTCTCTCCATCTTTCAGGCCTAAAAGAAACAGAATCTTCAGATTTTAGCCCCAGAATAATGTGTAAAGCTTTAAAAACATGTAAAGCGTCCAAAATCATAAAAAAATATAAGAAAGAAATATAACTCAAAGCAAAGTGCCGCTGAGACACCCGTCAACGAATCTTACGCATGGGTAAAAATAAAGGTCCGAGCAAAAGTCGTTTTTGTGCAATTTATTATTTTGCTGGCACAATATACAAGCACAATATTTTATTTTCTGTGTTCATTCTTACCCGATGGTAAAAAAAACATAGGCCTACCGGGTGCACTCTCCACCACCACCTGTTTCCCAGATTTATAATGACCAGGTCTCCCCTTCGCCGGGGCCCAAAGGCTGCCTTTACAAAACAAAGGCATTGAACAACTTATTTGATAAACTTAAAGGGGACCTATCATGCAAAATGCACTTGTGTACGTCTTTTATACATGAATATGTGTCCCCGGTGTTCCAGGGAACTCACCAAGTGTCAGAAAACACAACCCTCTCTATTTTCCTCCATACCCAAATCTCTAAAAAAGGGGCTGCAACGGATCTGATAAAAACTGATCCAGATTTGAACACTGTCCTGACGTCAGGACGGTGGCGCTACGGTTATTGGGCCAACTCCACCAATCAGGAGGAGACAGCCACGGCCATTGCCGTTCGAAAGCGCTGGAGACACTGTAGTACATATGCCAGGCCTGTAGGTGGTGCTGTTCTCAAAGAATCTGCCCTTGCACAAACAGAGCTAGAAATTCGAATTGCTTACTGACAGATTTGAAGATCAATGTGGTTACACTGAACTTATTCTTAACATAAATGGCAACTCCACCACCTTTATTAGGCCGGTCGGTACGATACACATTATAACCATTTAAGGATATGTCAGAGGCCAAAATAGTTTTATTTAGCCATGTTTCTGATAACACAATGACGTCAGCGTCAGTCGAGCTTGCCCAAATGCGGACAAAATCTAGTTTACCTAACAGACTGCGCACATTCAAGTGGATGAAACCCAACCCACATCTAGCTTTAAAATCAGCAGGAGTAGCGATCTGACTACTACTACTGGGCGGACCAGGGTTAGGTTGAACATTTCCTGACAGTAATAACAACAAAAAAAACAGGCATCTTTTCCTCTTAATCGACACACACACATTGTCATCTACTTTAGAATCACCGGAAAAGTCTGCGAGAGTGTGATTTGAGCTTAAGAAGCAGTCCTGAAGTACCATCATCGCAGGCAAACAAAAAAGACAAACATATTTTGTCGAGCAGATTGTCTGCGACAAGGTGACCGGTAACTGTTTGTGTAACACATCCGACCCTTTGCAGGGGATGCCTACTGCGGGTGGCAGAACAGACCTGAATCCAGTAGGCTTCTCAGGATGACTAGAGATCTTCTCATAGTCCAGAACAGTTAACAGGCACAGCAGAATCACGATATGGGCCATCCTCCCAGACCAGCACACAATATCCGCGATGTTCCCGGGGCAAAAATCCTCCTCCTCACAGCAGCAAAGGACAGGCGAAAGCAGCAGCGAGGAAGCGCACCGGTCTCTCCGTGGTATCCCCGGGGTAAAAGGTCTCCTCAGCAAGCAGCACACGACACTGGAACACACGACAGGTGGGAGCAGGCCTCCGTAACAGCAGAACCAGGACAGGTGGAGAGCAGGCCCCAGCCGCGGCAAATCCTCCTCCGCACAGCAGCACACGCCCGGTGAAAGCAGGCCCCAGCCCGAAACGTGGAGCCACTCTACATGTGGGAGCAGGCCTCCGCAGATCTTAGATGACCTGATTGTGGTTTCAGTAGTGTGTAGGGTGTGAGAGTAATTCACAGATATTGCCCTAATGCTGCCGCTTATTCATGCAACGAACATCGTCGAGAAAGTCTAAAGACAATGTCGTGGCAAATACTACTGTATAGAAAAAGGCACCTAAATCACATCAAAACGTTTGAAAGTGCATATGGATGCACGGACAAGCGCTGAAAACTTGCATCCGAATCTGAATGAATAAACTGAAGTTGAACTCCCAGAGAGATCATGTCGAGCCTCTCTGAATATTAGAGGAAAAGATAAGATAAGATAAGATAAGATGGTACTTTATTGATCCCAATTTTACAGCAGCATAAGAAGACAAGGCAATGTACAATACAATAAAAATGCAAAGACTAGAAATAATTAAGAAAGTAGAAAATATTCATGTTGAATTTAACAAGGTATTACAAATATATATACATAAATATATGACAGAAGGAATATTATATAACAGATTATATAAATGTAAAATGTACAATGTATCAAACGTTATACAGAACAACGGTTCTGCTAACTAAATCGATCGGCATGTGGGGGATGCATCACACAGAAACGTTGGTTATTTTGTATATTCCCCAAGGACACGTCATCATGACTGAAGGTGTTGGGATCCAACCCACAATAATGAACTGCAAGAGAACAGGTTCATATTAAAGTGCCTGGCAATTCTGTTAAACCCTAACCATCTTAACGTCAGAACAGCTCATTCCGAAACTGTTTTTTACATTTTCCAATAAAAACTTAATTGGATCAGTGTCAGGAGTTTCCCATCATGCACCATTGTCAGTGGAGACAAGCTGCAGCCTTTAATAAGTGACTTCAATATAAAGCCTGAGGGATTTAAGTATAATGAAGTATTGAATGATATCCCCACAGTGCAGAGTTCATGTTTTATCTGACAGGATGCTGATCTTATTTCAGAATCACAGTTGTTACCAGAAGCTTTCTGTCCTTTTCAGGTTTTTAATATCTACTAATACACGTGGAATATTTGGGATCAATTCAGATTCATGGGTCAAGAGGAAGTTGAAACCTTAACATAATATAATAATAAATAGCTACCGTTATCTTTCCTGTGAGTCTGCAACAGAAAACATGATTCACTCTGACAATGATTAACTGAGGGCATGTGCTGTTAAATTGACATCATAAAGTGGCCAAATGATCAGCTCATTTTCAGACAGGTTTTTATATAAATGGATCAGGACAAAAAGAAAGATATTTTTTCCTGAAACGTTCAGAGTCTCTTTACACAGAGGGGACACATGTTGATGGAAGAGACATGAACAAGTTGATTTTGCATCATAGGTGACCTTTAAAGGTCTCCTATTATGCTCTTTTTAGGCATTTTATATAGAAAATATAGAAAAAACATGTCTATGATGTGTTTTGCTCAAAATACCAAACAGATCATGCATTTTAGACATCCCTCATGCACTTATGCACTTATTCCGTGGGCCCACATTTCAGATATTACGTCATATCGGCCGCAAATCTGGATCAGCTCCGTTGTTCCCCGTTTTTAGAGATTTGGGTACGGAGGACAAGCGAGAGGGTTATATTTCCTGACGCTGCGTGAGTTCCCTGACACACCGGGGACACATATTTATGTATAAAAGACATCAAAACGTTTTTTATTCTGAATGCCTATTTGTTTATTGTGAGATGTTTGAAAGCCATGTTGTTTTGTAGATTTAGAAAATAAATAAAAATAAATCTTTTAAATATTCAGAGTGGTATAATTAAGCAATAGCTCACGACAGGCCATGGTATATGGCCATTATATCACAGTTAACCTCCCACCGTTTTTTTTCCGACATGTCTCAGGGCTTCTTAACATTTATGAAACTATTAATGTGTAGCACCAGATTAACGGGAAGAATCTCAGCTAACTGAAGATATGAACCATTTTTACCAAAACAAAACACAAGTCTCATAAGAAGCGTCTAAATGACCCCTGAGCGAAACAATTCTAACGCACTGCGGCACACAATTCAAGATAAAAATAACCTTATTACTTATCATAGCTGCACATACAATATAGCGGATTAAAGTTGAGACTCCACTGATTATTTAGGTATAGTATCATCACTGAGCGATCCGAACTTGCGACAGGGGAAGCAAACACAGACATCACAACACGTACCTTTACGGAGCTTTTACGGCAGATCGTCTCAACGTAGCTGTCAATTAGGTCAAAAGACGTGTTCAATGGCATTAAAACGAAAAAAAAAAATGCTACAACTGTTGATCCATAGGTTGATAATGTACCTGTGCCTTTGAAGAAATTATTTATAATCCATAATTCAATTTTTTATGTAAAAATCGGAGCGGAAAAGTTAGCTGCTAATGGTAGCCACCAGAGTGTATGCAGCTTCCGGTTTTGGTAACGCGTCACTCTCACTCCTTATTTGTTAACGTTTTGGTGTGTATATAACTTTCCCTCGATTCCATTGGCTCTAGCGGTTATAAAGAGATTTCATTCATCAAAATCGAGCAAGGGGGGCCAGAGATAGGTCAAATCCACCCAAATGACCCCAGAAGGGCTAAATCTCTCTAAAAAGGTCAAATTTCACTTGTTTTGCATCAATCTTGATACAGGGTATTTATTATATGTTGTACTTTGGATTCCTAAAGCTTTTAGTCTACTAACCTGAAGAAACACACTCCTCAATGTCAGTTTCAGTGTTGTAATGACAAAGATGACGACACCCTGAAACAGAGTAATACAGCGAGGTAAGCTGACAAAGTATTACATACATGCATGTCATCATTAACACAACACAAATATATGCTACGACACCACGTATATATACACCAACAATAGTGGGAACAGTCTTACATGTGTGAGTGGATGAACGTCTCGACACGAGGCGGAGTGAATGAACAATATTTGAACTAAAATGGCCGCTCAGTACTACCGGGTCAGAGCGCGGCATATCCGGTGCGACAGCAGTGAGACGCTGCCCTCTAGTGGCCGGCGATAAACTCTTCATAACCCATCATCCAAGGGTAGTTTTCACTATAAGTAAAAATTCTTATATTCTGACTTTTCTACATCCAACTCACAGGTTTATCATTACTTTGAGAATAAAGATTATTAATTTAACCCTTTTAGAAGGGAAGATATGGTCATTTGTTCTGGGAATGTCATTATCGAGCCTGAGACCTGAAAAACAGGCTCAGGGCTTAAGAGGTTAAGGGGCGTGGTTCGGCCCGATGCGAAGCGACGGGCCGAACAGGACGTAGGGTCTGGTCTCAGCATAAAGCTGACAGAAGGTAGAAATGGATCTGAGGGAAGTGTCTCTTCTGGTGCTGAAGGTCCACTCCAGGGTGATGTTCTGGTTCTCCTCTGCCTGATAGGAAGTCTGAGTCACATTCACGACAAATGTTCCTGTGGAGGAGACACAGAGGGACTCTTTAAACTGCAGCTATAGGCGCGTTCACACCAAGTACTTTTCCCACAATAGTTCATGAGAACTTTAGTTCATGAGAACTCTTTTAGTTCTCATGAACTAAAGCAGATCGCGTTCACACCAGAATGAGTTCCTGGGGGTGGATTAGGCAAATGAAGCCGCTGATGTCACTTCTTCTTCTTCTTCGGATTTACTGGCAGGCCGCAAACAACTTCACGGCGAGTACAGTAGGTGGCGGTATGCACCTTAAAGTTGCAATCCGCCAAAAAAACGAGAGAAAAAGAAGAAGAAAAACCTCCCGCGTATACTGCCACGCACCTGCTGTATATGAGGCTTCTGTTTACCTTCCGACCTCAGACATGAGCTTCGTCTGAGTTATTTAAGCAAACACAAATACAGATCGTCGACCAGTCAAATGCAATAGCAATGCTGATTCGGAGGCGATGGCGGTTAAGAAGGATTGACAAAAGGATTGGACGACGACATGCACGCGCTATGGATTGCGTACCGTGTGTGAAATAAATAAACTGTGCCAGGTGTGTCGTATGCACACTAAATAGGCTCAGCAGTTAACACACCTTTATTATACTGTATATCCTCCTGAGAGCAACTGCATCCGTCTGCCATGAACCCTACAGAAACCTACGTGTTAGTTGTGGCCCATAGTGGCCTCCATTTGTGTCGTGTAAAATGGGGGAAATCAAAAGTTAGCAAATCCCCATGTCATGTTCATAAAAACATTTAGTTTTAGGTCAAATAATTATTACACTGCTCTGAAACTCACTACACTAACTCCTAAGATGTTCCCTTACTATAATTAATTAAAAATGTTTAACTCACAACACTGGTAATAACAAACTTAACCATTTATCTTTCTATAAATAGATGGACGCCATTTTGAAATACAATGAAATTATCTTTTTGAAAGCCACAATAAATAAAGCTTCGCCAGTTTATAACCGATGAAACATGATGGTATCAGAATAATCACTTACATGTGATGTATAGGATGCTACACAGGTCACTGTAAAGATAAAGTGTCAGAGGAGAAATAAGCAAGCTTAGTTACAGGAAATGTAATGAAAAATGTAAGATACAGGCTCTGTTTAATCGCCATGTAGGTTCTCTTTTATTGCACACTCAAGACAATATCAATAACAGCATCACGCTGTCCCAGGTGTGTCGTATGCATGTAAATAGAAGTTAACATTTTCAATATCAAATAAAGTGTCAGTAGTATCAAAACATATATATATATATAATAACAATAGGTAGGCTCAGCAGCAGACACACCTTAGTGCAAAGTGAAGTGTCAGTATTAATGACAGTGGCATATATATCATCACAATAATAGAAAATTAACTGTCCCAGGTGTAGGCAATTTGGGGTGAAGTGTCTTGCCCAGGGACACAACGACATGCTGACTGCAGTGGGGTTTGAACCTGTGCTCCCCTGATCCGAACACCAACGCACCAGACCACTGCACCACACGCCTCCCAACAAGTCATTGTACAGTTTATCAACGACGACAAGTTTTTCTTTATTTTTTTATTGAAGGCCTGTTGGATTTAATCAGCTCGCTTTGCACTGCCAGAAGCCCAGCCTGAAAGGTATTTTGTTGCTCCACCTGGCGTGCCGACACCTCCACCTGGCGCGCCGCCGAGTCAGCATGGCGCTGCATCACCATGAGCAGCTGGTCGTCCGATTCCTGGGCCTTGTGTGAATGCAGCAGCCGTTCGTCGTGCATCTCCTTGGCACGCAGGTCCTCATTCTCCTTGCTGACCATGGCACGGCAGTCCATCGCCATGATGGTGTCAAGGAAGCTGTCATCCCGTGCCCGCTTTCCTAAGGAGAAATAAGCAAGATACAAGATCAGTTTAATCGCCTAGTAGGTTGTCAACAGAGACAACATTGGACATGGTGCAGGCAGGGACAGTGTACAAAATGCAGGTGTAAAGTAGAAGATAAGATAGGATCAAATAATAACAAATAAAAAATAAATATCAAAGTGCCCTTATTTATTGTTTTGTGCTTAATGTATGCTTGAACTTTGTTTTATAGGGATTAGTGGACATCAGTTAGATGTGTAACCTTCTTTCAAGGCCAGAGTAGTTACAGTGTAAGTGGATTGACATCTAACATAACATGGCTGAGTACAATTATAACAATCAATAAAAAAAAGGAAAAATAAATAGAATTTCAATTACATTTCTACTTAAATGTGCAAAAATATTAGAACATCAGTCTTTGTGGCATGCAGGTAATCAACTGTTTAAGCTTTTACCATTAACATGTAGAATGAATGTTGCAAATGACTTGAAATTATAGCAACTACAATGTATTGTTAGAGGTAGCATTATGTCCAGCTAGCATGCTAATTGCTAACGTTATATTATCGTTTTATCCCGGAGGGGAAAACTAGTTTCTAATCCAGAGAGAAACACCTCACCTGAAACACACGATTAGTGCCATGAGTTAGTGAAGCAAATTACAGAACATTGCACACTTATTCACAAGTCAAAACGTGTTCATAGCGGGCACGGCTGAGAATAGCTAGCTAGCTAGATGTTGTTAGCCAGCTTGGACCTATGATAGCATGTTCTAGCATGGCTATCTCGATCTACTGAGCAAATAAAAGTACATCTAAAACCAGTATTGTGCAGATTAAAACAGTGCAGTGCATGTATTTTATTTTACCTTCATAGTCGTCCCGACATGACTTTGCCAGGTCTGCTAACTTTGCTGAGCCACGGAAACTGCATTCAGTAGAAGCTTCTGAATGCGGCGCTTCGCGTCCTCCGAGTAAATCGTCAGAAATGCCGACACATCCTCATCACTCCACCGCTCCGATGATTTGTTTAGTGTTGCTATAATAACTGCTTTCACAAAAGTAATCTCTTCGGGTGCGCTGCCCGAAGCGAGCAAATACAATGGCCGCTTACAAAAAAGAATTCAGAGTCAAACGGGCGTGGTTTGCATTCCGCACAGCCAATCAGACTGGGGCTTTTTGGTGTGAACGCAAATATATCGTAGTTCTGATGAACTATTGTGGGAAAAGTACTCCGGTGTGAACGCGCCTATAGCTGCAGTTTAAAGATTCCCTCTGTGTCTCCTCCACAGAAACATAGCTGCAGTTTAAAGAGTCCCTCTGTGTCTCCTCCACAGGAAAATGTGTAGTGAATGTGACTCATGCTTCCTATCAGGCAGAGGAGAACCAGAACATCACCCTGGAGTGGACCTTCAGCATCAGAAGAAAAACTTCACTCAGATCCATTCATACCTACTGTTGCCTTTATACTAAGGGCCGACCATCAGTTCTGTTTAAACTACATGGAGGCATTGAATCCCCAGAGTCTCAGGATCCAGAGTTTGCAGGACGAGTCCAGTGGGACAAAGACGTCCTCACAGAAGGACGCCTCACACTTCATGTCTCCAGACTCAGGACCAATGACTCTGGGTTTTATGAGTGTGTGATACTCATCACATCTTATGGGAGTAACTCTAGGAGATGCTGGCTCAACGTCACTGGTGAGTAATCTCAGTAGAAGTGCTGTATTTACTGTCCATCTTCACTTCTTTAATGTGCAGATCCTAGTAGTTCTGTTGTCTATTCTAAGGTTAAATAAAGATGCAAGGTCATTGCAATTTCTTATGCAGAAAAGTATTATATAAACTCTTTATTTTCACTGAAAAGAGGTTTTCTCCATGTCAACAGGATGTTACTAACTGTGTATTTTCTACAGCTGCTGCTGAGATCCAAACTCGGAGACCAACAGAGTGTCCACAACCAGAGAGTCCAAAACTACACTTCTTGATAGATTTCATGGTCGGCTCTGTAGTGGCAGTGGGTTTAACATGTCTACTGATTATCTGTGGCATTGGAAATTTCTCCAGAGATTCTACTGATAAGGGGACATCTATGTCAACGGCGCCGGAAGAGGAAGCGGTGCTAGACCCCCCCCCCCCCCCCCCCCCCCGACTTTTGAGCCCAGCCCTACATTTTCGCAGCGGCGGATGCCGCGGAACACTGTACAAATCCCGTTTCAATAATTCCCCTCTACTGTAAAAGTCGCATCTAAAACGCGATCTGATCTAGCTGTGTATATTTTGTTATTTGTTATTGTTATATTCAATCTCATTAGCTACAGGCATTTTTGAAGCTTGTAAAGGGAAGATGACAGCTCTCACTCGCCACTCTGCTGTTCCACAGCGCCGCTTCCCCTCCCTCTGCTGAAATTATGAATGTAAGGCGTATAGTAATCATATATAACACGGCAGGATCCGTATTTTGCTTAATATTTGGAAAAACAATCCTGATATCATTAGAAAGCTATGAATCTCCTCTTTCCAACAGTGTATACAATTCAAAATGTGTCTTCGGGTCAATGCGACTGATTTCGATGGAGCAGGTTTGCATTAGGTAAAATAAAGCAGGCAGACATAACAGGAAGAATATGTACATTTTAATAGGACAGGCATCCTCAAAGTCCGGACTCCGGTCCGGATCCGGACCGAACCACAACTGTCTCTGGACTCTGAGCAAATTATACTTTTCATATTTATTATCTGTATTATCTGTGTTATCTGCGAGACATCGCCACAACGCAACGAGTCAAAATTCTCCGCTATGTCCGCTGCATACAGCGCTCTGCATGTCAGACTGTTCCACACTGTCTGTTAGAGATGGGCGAGTCCTGATTCATCCGGATCATTAACCCGGATCCTAGAAATGAGCTGGTCGTGACGAGTCTCCCCTCTCCATTAACCCGAGTCCTTTGAGTCCCACACTTGGTGTGACGTACAAATTAAAACTATAAATTGCGTCACTCGCTACTCTCTTTATAACATGTAAAATCACATTACAACGTACCCCAGTCCATCTGCCTACCCTTTAGCAAGTAGGATAGTTGCCAGAAGTGATCGTTTGGCTCAGGGGAGGGGACGCGGATCAGTGAAACTTCCTGCAGACTCGTGGGGACTCAGAGGAGCCGACGGCTCCTCTGAGTCCCCACGGCCGACGGCTCCTAACCGTAATAGCATAGCAGATCCAGAGATCCATACTCGTCATGTGCACGAGCATAGCCCCTCCTCCAGCACCCGGCTCCCGCGGCTATATTATGCACGAGTCAACAGCAGACTCGCAGATTCGCAAATCCTGACTCACTGTGCAAAACATAGCAGACTCGTGCGGACTCAGAGCCGTAACCGTATAGCAGCAGATCCAGAGATCCAGCAGACTCGTCCTCATGCACGATTCAACAGCAGACTCAGATTCGCTAAATCGCAAAATGACCTTTTTTTTGTGATCAATATGTTTTATTAAAGCAAAAGACACCACTTTACACACATTTAACAAATACAAACACCAGTATTGCAATAATTACGCAGTCCATGAGAAAATATGGGGGGCATATGATTAGATATAATTATATGTTTAATAATAATAATTGTATAATTAAGACATTTTATATATTCTAACTGTTTTGCAATTTTCTATCATTTGTCATTGTTTGTTTCTTTTTGTGTACTATGTTCAAAATAAACGTTTTGCCAAGTAAGATGCTTATTGGAAATGCAGCTATTACACGCAGGAGACTGTTGCACAACATGACAATTTTGTTAGAAGTCTACACTGAAACTTCATTTAGAGCCGGAAACATAATGGACTTAATCAAAATCGCGGGATCCGTGAATCCAGATCAATGATCGAGAGAGACCAGTAGCCTACGAGTTAGTCAGCGGAACTTCACAGACTCAGATTCGCAAATCCTGACTCACTGTGCAAAACACAGCAGACTCGTGCGGACTCAGAGCCGTAACCATATAGCGGCAGATCCAGAGATCCAGCAGACTCGTCGTCATGCACGAGTCAACAGCAGACTCAGATTCGCAAATCCTGACTCACTGTGCAAAACACAGCAGAGCAGACTCGTGCGGACTCAGAGCCGTAGCCATATAGCAGCAGATCCAGAGATCCAGCAGACTCGTCCTCATGCACGAGTCAACAGCAGACTCAGATTTGTCAAATCGCAAAATAACCCTTTTTTTTGTGATCAACATTTTTTATTAAAGCAAAATACACTGTGTAGCGGAGGTTAATATAACGTCAGTTTAATATGCTCGTGAAATGCAACAACTTTTCGGTTTCACCGATAGGATTTCTACGGTCTTGGTGATGCTGACTCATATGACTCAAATGACTCGTATGATCCGGATCTCTTCAATGACTGACTCAGAAGACCCTGAGTCCGTAAAAGGATCCGGATTTGCCATCTCTACTGTCTGTGTGTGTCTGTCAACGCTTTGGTCCAATCACATTCAGCATCCCGTCAGCGTTTTTTCCCCCCACCAACAGTCTGCGAATCAGAGGCACAGTAGGGCGGGTCTTCGCGGAATGCGGGTGGGAAAAATTCGTGTGTCGTCTCTTTCAACCTGTCTGAGTCAGAGCGAGAGTTTAAAAAAAAAGATAGTCAGAGCGAGAGTTAACAGCTCATCTAGTTGCATCTGTACTGTAGCTAGTACCCTAGTTTCACCTACCGGGGTGGCATGGGGTGGTAACTGCCACCCTAGAAATAGGCCTTGCCACCCCAGCTGCCACCCCAGTTGGCAGCTTTGTTTTGAAAGAAAAGTTGTGGCTCATCTGACATTTATTAGAGAAAGTCTCTAATGTCCGAGTGCAAGTGAATGCAGCACAAGATGCACGTCTTGTAACCCCTCCCCCGTCCCTGGCGCGAGCGTGGAAATATGATTGGCGGCGATTTCATTTGAACGGGACGGCGCAAAACGAGAAGCATTCGGACCCAAGTACTGAAGGAATGAGGTATTTGCGGTCTACAATGACAGAGAAGAGACTGTCAAGTTTGGCTGTACTCAGCATTGAATCAAAACGCACTAAAGCTGTTGATCTTAATAAGTTTGTGAGGCGTTTTGCTGAACAAAATGGTAATCGCCGCATTCAGCTGTAATAGACATGTCAACTTGATGCTCTGCTCACGGATGAGCAAACAAAACTGTTAAGATGATGACCTTACGTGTATATATTTGTTTCTTTGTGGGGGTCTGCCCCCAAAAAACAGTTTTAAGTCCTGAGAAAGTCAAATAAGACGGTGTGTAAAACTACACTGCCCAGCCAAAAAAAAGTAACCACTTTGATTTAACTAGACCAGTAGGTAAGGACATTCCACTGGATAATAACTGAAGTATAAAAGAATGCATGACTGAAGTGATGGAGACCATGTTTGAAGGCAAACAAAAAGAGGAAATAACAGGTCAAATCAAGCAAATCCCCCTCTCAGATTCCACAGCAAAATGCACAGTGCATTTCCTTAGCTGTGGATGAGTCCACTGACACCACTGACAATGCTCAGTTGCTGGTGTTTGTGAGTTTTTATGATGAGGCAAAGGGGGAGTTTGTTGAAGATGTGTTGGGCCTGACGAACCTCAGTGGACACACAAGGGGGCAAGACATTTATAAAGCAATAATGGGAATGCTGAATGAAAGAGGGTGCAGCTGCCTTTATTCATAACTGTGCAGCTCTTACACTGCGACTCTGAGGGATCAAGCACAGACACAATAACAATGAAAACTGCTGCAAACAGATTATTTTTGTTTTTGCAACCTCGTGTTAAGAATCTTATTGCAATTGTTTAAAAGTTTGAATGACCGTAATAAACGGACCTTTGTCTTATTGAAACAATTTTTTGGACCTTTAAGATTTGTATTTGAGTACCCCTGAAATAGGACATTGTCACACCATTCAAATGTATCCATGTAAATTACAACCAATAAAAAAGCTTAGATTTGTTTATTTGTTACGTTGTTTAGTTTATTTGTTACGTTGTTCTGTGTGTGTCAGCCGTTAACCATAGAAAGAATAGATACACTTGCAAACAAGTCAGAAGAACCAGCGCAGAATAAAACTAAATAGGCCTACAGTCAATCTAAACTTACATTTAACAACTGGAAGGTCACATCCCTGACATCCACTTCTCCGGAGCCTGGACCTTCATCAATCATAGAAGAACCAGCGAAGCCAGATAAACCCAAAAGCAGCAGTTCTGCGGCCGCAGAGACTGTCAAAACCGCCGCCGCCGCCACCCCCACCGCCGTCGTTGAACCGAAACAGGCTGCATGGAGGTTTGTTGTCGGGACATTGAGGCGGGTAAAGCTGTACAGCTAATTGTCGAAAAAAAGGAGACCGCTAGATCGTCTGGACAAAGAGAAAGGTACTTCAACGCAGAATGGTACAAAAACAGAGAGTGGTTAATTATTTGCCAAACCACTAAACGGGCCTTCTGTGAAATATGCAGATTTGCTGCTGTCAAACGGCTTGTAACTTTCTCAAAATGTGGAGATGATAGCTATATTAATACCGGAGTTAATAACTGGAAAAAATGCCCAAGCCTCCATGAACAGTTGTCTCTGACTGTACGATGGGTATCAGCTGATTATGTTGTCCATGAAGACTTCATAGGAATGTATGACTGTCTTAAGACTGACGCAGAATCAATAACCCACTGATAAACTGCGATGTTAACAACCTCATGATAACCTCATATATTTTTAATTTAGGATCATACCTGTGTTTAGTCTAGAAAAAGGTAAATGTGTGCATTTTATTATAAAGTTGTGTATATTTACAGACTGTTGCAAAAACTAAGAAGCTTATAAACATCAGGTTTAAAACTAAAGGAGCTTTACAAAAAAGTAACACAATTAAAGATGTTTGGAGTTTTATTTGAGTTATTAATTTACATTTTTTGTCAAAGAGATGCTGATTTGAAACCGTTGTTACATACAATTACGGCATTTCCTGTTTCTGCCGGAGAGAGCAATAGAGTGGCGAAGTCCCTCCCCTTCCGGTGGACCTCCATGGGACCTTATTTCGGAAAAATTATGTATTGAAGTCAATGGAGAGAGAAAGATTATCTTTCGATCCCGTTTGAATTGTGCCACGAATTACACATATGATGTTTGTCGATTTAAAAGATAATTTTGCAAGTCAAATAATAATAAAATGTCGTAAAACTGTGAAGTAACACATTTGTTTGTGTGAAACGCTCAATGAACTACATCTCTGGTCTCACAGAACATCACACGTCACCAAGATGGCCATCACTACTGTCTTGTCAACAAAACGATTGACTACCCTCACTATCACCACAATGAAACACGTCCTGAAGAAAGTCATGCAAAGCTGCCTGCCTGCCTTCCTTTGATTCTCTCTGAACTGCCTGGTCGTTTTAATGTTTAATGTCAACCATTTGTGCAGATAGCATGAAGTAGAGAAGATCGCTAGCGTTAGCGTTAGCATTTCTCCCCCGGGCTTACATTGTGTATTATAGAATGATCACACCGGTGTGACAGTACTCTTCAAAGGGTTCACGAAATATGACTACTACTCTTACTGTTTAACATTTTGGGTTACTTCATGTTACTTCATGTTAAGGCTAATACAAATGACAAGGCTGTAATGCTAACTAACGTGCTAGCTACTAGCTAGCTTGATCCAGACACTCCTGGTCCTTTCATCAGACGGGAAGCGAAAGAACGAGCAAGACCCATTGCTGGTATGATAACAACCTGGTACTAAGCACACAGGCATCTTGTTAAAGTTATCTTATCTTAGCCAGCGCCATATAGATAGATTATATCTATATGGCGCTGATCTTAGCTATTCTCTTAGTGGAGGAAAACAATTGTGACATCACTTACGTGACTCTGGGATTTGTAGTCTTTCTAGTTGCGTATTTTTCATAGTCTTATATTTCAACAGTTTTACGACAAACTGACTTTTTTGACATGCAAATGATTTCTTAAGATTGACAAACATCATATGTGTAATTCGTGGTACAATTCAAACGGGATCGAAAGATAAGTTTTCTCTCTCCATTGACTTCAATACACTATTTTTCCGAAATAAGGTCCCATGGGGCGGAAGTAGATGGGCGTGACTTTGCCACTCTATATGGTCTAGCTGCAGCCGCCGCAAGTACACGACACGCCCCCTACACGACACGCCCCCAACACGACACGCCCACCTGACACGACACTACGGTGGCTGAGAGACATTGATACCGTACATGGCAGATTAAAAACGAATTGCAAATGTTATTGTAGCATTTTAAGCAACTATTAGGCAAATTAATTAATAATCTAGTCTATCCGTTTGAAACACAACAGTATATGACTTTAAGCACAAATCATTTTGTCTAATCAATTTAAACAAAAAGGGGGCTTAGTAAACTTTATTTTTATTTTTTAGTACATATAAAATAGGTAATAATGAGATCATCTATTAATGTTTGTCTAACTGCTACACATGTATTTATACATAAATGTAGATATTTATGAACATCTAAATATAGTTGTTAAAGGTTTTAAGATATATATAATCACATCATGGGGTCATTAAGGTTTCAAACAGGTTCATGTAAGGTAGGCCTACTATAACATGAAAAGTAAACATGATTTTTAAAACTAATTTCTGAATCTCACATTAGCCTGTAGTTTGGTATGTTATGGTTGCAACCTGGTCTCACCAGAATGCGTGACTCCACCACGACTCCTTAACACCGCAGTGCGTGGTGGAGTCACGAACTTTGCTACATTTACGTGTCTGCACCACGCAAACAACCCCAATGTAAAGTGAATGAGGCTCCTTTGTCGTGGTGCACACACGCATTTCTACAACGTCCCGCAGTGAGCTTTTATTCTATAAAACGTTTTTAAAATCTACTTTATAGCTTGTAGTAACTCACGGGAGGCTTCTTTTATTTTATTTGTATTCATAATCATTTTTATTGTTCGTCAGAATGTATTATGGTGCATTAGTTACCAATTTTTGTTCTCAAAAAACAGTGCATTGTGTGTAATACAACCAGGGGCGTCGCCTGGACCTGAAAACATTCGGGGCTTAGCCCACAGTGGCATTTTTTACTGCAACACTCCCCACACACACACACACAGTACACCCGCGACTGTTACAATGAAGGCTCGATAATCAGCTCACGGAATATAGGCAGGGGTAAAGTGGTATTTATTATGAGTGGGGGGCAGACCTCACCTCCTCTAGGGGGGTCCGGGGGGATTCTCCCCCGGGAAGATTTTTTTTTAAATATTGAAGTTAAATGCATCGATCTGGTGCACTTTGAGAGCAACATGAAGAGATCTATGGATACCTCTCTCAACACCCATATGAAGCAGAACTGTAAACAGATGTACTTTTTCTTTATGGATATTTTACTAATCACTCCCCTTTTAAACTCTATTCTTGTTTTACTGCCATATAGTATTTCATAACTGTTTTTCCTTTTTTCTCTTATTGTTTGTATAACTATAATGATCATATGAAGGTGTGCCGCGGAAATAATCTTTTGAATAATTTGTGACCAAACCGTTTGAGACCCACTGAGATAACTTAGACTAAAGTTAAGTATCTAAACACTCTCTCACCTGAGTCTCTCAGTCTGAGAGCCGTGGATGCACTCCGGCATACTGACCGCCATGAAAACCAGAGACAAAAAATGCTCTGAGTTTCATAAAAGTCAGTCAATGCTTTCCAAAAGCACGAGCAGTGAACTCCAGGCCCACGTGACTGAACTAAAAATTGAAAGAAACAGACTAAGAAATGACGTAAGCTCCATGATCAAAACTGCCAAAAAGAATTTCATCAATGACAAAACTGAGGAAAACAAAAATAAACCCCGTGAACTTTGGAAATTACTCAATAACCAGCTTGGCTGCAGTAAAAAACTCAAAACGAGATTTTCAAACGTAAACATAAAGACAGATAACAGGCTCATCACAGACAAACTGGATGTGGCAAAGTACTTGAACATTTTTTTCACAAACATAGCCACAACTCTTGTAAATAAATTACCCTCCCACTCAGGGCTTTTTGGAGTAGATCACATCATGACCTACTACAAAAACCTAGGGGTACGCAAAGATGATTTCAGTCTAGCAAGGGTAACAACAGCAGAGGTACTCATTAAACTGAGCGCCCTCAAACCTAACAAGGCCACTGGCCACGACAATATCCCCTCCAAATTCCTCAGAGACACAGCAACCGCCATCTCACCAGTCATAGCTCACATAATTAACCTCTCCATAAAACAGGGAAAAGTACCCAAAGACTTCAAAATTGCAAGAGTAACCCCCCTGCACAAAAAGGGCAGCAAATTGGACCCAGGCAACTACCGCCCTGTTTCTATACTTACCTCCATCTCGAAAGTCATGGAAAAAATAGTATATGAACAGGTCGAAAAGTACCTCGCAGAAAAGAAACTAATCTATGAATTTCAATCTGGCTTTAGAACATCCCACTCCACTGACACATGCCTTCTTTATTTGAACGACCACATCAAACAAGAGGTGGACGAGGGTAAATACTGCGGCATGGTGATGCTGGACCTACAAAAGGCTTTCGACACTGTCAATCACCCCATTCTGATTGACAAGCTAAAAGCAATTGGTTTTGATAAACTATCGGTGAGCTGGATGCAATCCTACCTGGAGGGGAGAGAACAGATGGTGGAGGTAAACGGTACTCTGTCCCCCCCCCCCTCCCAGTGAGCTGTGGTGTTCCACAAGGAAGCATATTAGGTCCGTTACTGTTCCTAATTTATGCAAATGACATGTCATCAGCATGTGACTGCAACTTGTTCCTGTTCGCGGACGACTCAGCCCTGCTGGTCTCTGACAGGAGCAGATTGCAGGTTGAAAAAACCCTCAGCTCCGAGCTCGGCAGAATCTGCACCTGGCTCGCCGATAATAAATTATCATTACACCTGGGTAAAACAGAGTCCATTCTCTTCGGTTCGAAACATAATCTCAGCAAATCCGACGACTTCTCAGTTGCAGTGGGTGACATTATTGTCACAAGTAAGAAGGAAATTACATACCTAGGATCTATTCTTGAGGCAAACCTCTCCTGTGACAAAATGGCATCCAATGTAATAAAAAAAGTCAATCAAAGAACTAGATTCCTATACCGGATCTCCTCTCTGGTAAACAAAAACACCCTGAAAACTCTGGCAGGAGCACTCATTCAAGGGTACTATGACTATGCTTGCACGTCATGGTACCATAGCACCTCCAAGGCGCTAAAAATAAAACTTCAAACATCGCAAAATAAACTGGTCAGACTACTGCTTGACCTTTCATCTAGAACCCACCTCACCTCTGCCCACTTTGACAACCTAGGATGGCTTAGAGTAGACGACAGAGTACAGCTACTTGCAATGGGCCTGGTCTACAAGATCCACTACACCTCTATGGTACCCATGTACATGTCAAAATTCTTCCCAAAGGTCAAGGAATACCATGATCATAACACCAGAGGGAGCTCCACAAATCATGTAAAACCCAGATTTGGCACAAAAAAAGGGGAATACACGTTTCGCAATTATGCCACATCAAGGTGGAACGCTCTTCCCACAACTGTAAAGGAAAGTAAAACTATACTTACCTTCAAAACCTCTCTTAAAGAGCACCTTCGGGGGAAAGCATTGCAAAACTGGCCCCGGTAATGGTACAAATCTCAACCTGTCGTACAATGGACAGCTTCCCCCCCCCCATCTATGTATATACTCGCATTTTAGACTCTGTTACTAACTGTATATCTGTAGACTTGGTATGTCTTAAATGTCCGGTTAGGATGTATTAGAACGAAATCTAAAATGAAAATTGTAAATAAGCCATCTGTATGTAAAAAACCACCTGTATGTAAATTGTAAATAAGCCATCTGTATGTCAAATATGTCTTATATGTCTTAAATGATATGATGAATTGGAAATGGGGGACCCTGATGTAAACAAGACGAAAGTCTTTCTCTGGTCTGCATCCCCTTAACAATTGTATGTTTTGAGCTGTACTGTACTGTACCCAATATACAAGCTGTTAATAAACTTTTCAATCAATCAATCAATCAATCAGAGGAGAGGACTCTCCTCCAGCTTGTTGTGGAACAAACAGCTCCTTATGTCCGTTAGTGCAGCTAGCTAACCAGATGCTAACAACACGGTCCCTGCTGGCACCGGTCCTTCCCTCCCCCTCTCTCCCTCTCTCTCTCTCTATCACACTAAATGCGCTATTGCCACACACACACAGAGCCGAGCTTGTATGACACAAGGACACGTTTATTTCCATGCAACTCTCTGATTGGTCTGGTGTCATGTCTCTGTTGCATTCACTGAACACGGGAAATTACAGTGCTGCCGTCCTCTCTTGTGTCAGGATGAGGTTCACGTAAAGCACGGTTAATGTATTATATTATTGAGGGAGAATTGTCCGGGGCTACAGAAAAAACATTCGGGGCTAAAGCCCCGGATGCCCAGGCCAGGCGACGCCACTGAATACAACTGTGATTTTTATTAAATTAGTTCGTTTTTAAGGAAGGCCAGAGCTTCAGCTGTGTCAAATAGATTGTTCCCTTTAGTTAACGTTATTTAAAAGATAATTATATTCCTATTTGATCATGTCCCCTTTATTGTATTACGGACACAGAGAGCAATGTGAGCGTCCATTCCCATTCATTTTACACCCGGAAGTAAGTATTCTCCTTACTGTCGATTGATTTTACAGTGATATCTGCACTACTCATCGACTCAAAAACACCAGATTATCCTTGTTAATTACACAACATTGATTGGTTTAAATTGTGTGCAATGCTTTTGTAATTTTCCCCTTCGATTCGGAGAAACAAATATGTGTTCAGAGTTTAGGATGGCCGAAGACACTACACTACCCAGAATCCTCAGCTATTGTTCCGCTTTGCCTCAAGCTCTGTGATTGGTTGACCTCCAACTGCATTCCATATGGAAAAAAAACGTTTCGTAAAAGATAAAGTCATACTTTATTCAGCAGTGCTTGCTTTACTCTTTGAAAGTCATCACATGAATGCATTGTAATTAATGGTTTGGCTGCATTAAACATTACACATCTGTCGTAGTTCTTTATTTATCTACAGAGATCGGGCCTCAGAATAGACCGGAAACTATTCTTTTACCGTTCGGTTTTAATTTCACAATAAAGTTAGTAGTAATAATTTGTTTTGATATTATTGTTTTTTATTAACTACTAGACCGCTGGGTCATGTTAAGACCATCTTTTCTGTGTTGCTGTGGGTTTTTTACATCGCTTTTGTGTTACAAATATCAAAACAATAACAGAATATATCCGTCGTAAACTAAACCAGAAACAGCAGTATATTTTATTTTGTTAACACTGTAAACTTGACAGCTTTTTAACCCGCACCTCCTACTGGTTAAAGCACGTTATTACACGTTTAGAGTAATGCAATGCAGGTAGATTGGGTTGCTTTTTAATGACTGTTTTAAAATGCCTTTTTCTTAATGTCTTTCATTTTTGTAAAGCACTTTTGAATGTGTTATATTTGATGAAAACATTTCAATATTAAGAGTACATACTCTTAATATAGTGGGAAAGGGGAAGGTCAATGATATAAATAATATAGAATAGAAAATATCAAGAAGATACTGTAAGTGATCTCTACAATAAAACAGTTTAGTGCCTGATAGGAGGATGTGCAAAACAGACAAACTAATAAGGCTTTATTTAAAGATGAAAGAATACTTTAGGTTAAGGTCTTCTTTTAAATAAGAAAAAAGCTTTGGGGGTATCTACAGATATTAAGCCTGACAAAGTACTTAACGTCTAATATATTGCATGGTTTGTTTTGGAACTTGACAATCAACTTTCCTGCAATGTTAACTATGTTGAAGCACTTATTTTAACTGATATTATACATATTAATTATACTCTTATAAGATGTATGTAGATAGTATAAGAAATGTGCAGAATATGTTTAATGGTGGAGGTACACACATATCGATAGATGTCTTGTAATGCACGGTTGAGGAACCTGTGACCCAAGTTTTTCATTCATTGCATAACTACATCGTAGTTGTGTATATGATATGTCAATGAACCTTAGAAAATCTTGAAATCTTGAAAGGGATGTGCAAAATAGCCATTATATACAGTTTTTAATTAACTATTAGTAGAGAATAACGAGTAATGAATATGCTTTATAGGGATCTGCAGATAAATATTTAGTCTTTCTGGGTAGTGTAGTGTCTTCTGCCATCCACACACTCCGAAAAAATATTTGTTTCTCCGAATCGAAAGGGGAAAATACAAAAGCATTGCACACAATTTAAACACATCAATGTTGTGTAATTAACAAGGATAATCTGGTGTTTTTGAGTCGATGAGTAGTGCAGATATCACTGTAAATAAAATCAATCGACAGTAAGGAGAATACTTACTTCCGGGTGTAAAATCCTCCGTTATCCAATGGGAATGGACGCTCATCGGTCTTTGGGTCCGTAATACAATAAAGGGGACATGATAAAATAGGAATATAATTATCTTTTAAATAACGTTAACTAAAGGGAACAATCTATTTGACACAGCTGAAGCTCTGGCCTTCCTTAAAAACTAACAAATTTAATAAAAATCACAGTTGTATTAAACACAATGCACTGTTTTTTGAGAACAAAAATTGGTAAATAATGCACCATAATACATTCTGACGAAAAATAAAAATTATTATGAATACAAATAAAATAAAAGAAGCCTCCCGTGAGTTACTACAAGCTATAAAGTAGATTTTAAAAACGTTTTATCGAATAAAAGCTCACTGCGGGACGTTGTAGAAATGCGTGTGTGCACCACGACAAAGGAGCCTCATTCACTTTACATTGGGGTTGTTTGCGTGGTGCAGACACGTAAATGTAGCAAAGCTCGTGACTCCACCATGCACTGCGGTGTTAAGGAGTCGTGGTGGAGTCACGCATTCTGGTGAGACCAGGTTGTGTGTTGTTGACCAGAGATGTAGTTCATTGAGCGTTTCACACAAACAATTGTGTTACTTCACAGTTTTACGACACATTTTTTTTTTTTGACTTGCAAAATTATCTTTTAAATTGATAAACATCATATGTGTAATTCGTGGCACAATTCAAACGAGATCGAAAGATAATCTTTCTCTCTCCATTGACTTCAATACATAATTTTTCCGAAATAAGGTCCCATGGAGGTCCACCGGAAGGGGAGGGACTTCGCCACTCTATCCTGGCGAGACCTCAAATCATCTTCGTAATATCTATCAAACTATAGATCCTACACATCGACTGGACGTGGATTCTAAGAGTACTATACACTTCTCGCCAGAAATCGAATCAAAAAGCATTTTAATGGCCAAACTATTCCACAATTTAGGATTTTCCAGAGAGGGTTATTTGTGAATGAACGGGCCGGGAGTATGTTGTTTCTTACACGGCCACTAGAGCACCTCTAGTGGCCGTGTAAGAAACAACATACACTTTAAAACGTGTCTCTGGGTCGTAATAAGGGCATGAACAATCGGCCTATATGGTCGTTTTTTGTAGGAGGACAGGCTGCTCCCACCACTGACTCAGGGAGGGAAAAGACTCTTTTTTGATTTCCAGTTGATCCAAAACAATTTAAAATTCTCACAGAAAATCAAATCTTGTAAAATGTTAACATTAAACTGCCAGAACGATCTAGGTTTCTCGTTGTTGGATAAAACCAAATCTAAAGAAACTAACTGATGATCTGTGAAACCAACCAGTTGGATGTGACAGTTCACTGCACGAGTAATAAAAGAAGCAGACATGTCAAATCTGTCTGGCCTGGCTGCACTGACGCCCCCATCTAGCATTCTCATCCAGGTGTATTGTTTAACAGAGGGATGCTTCATCCTCCACACATCCACTAAGTCAGCCTCTCTTATCACCTGTGACAGTAAAAGGGACGACTGAGGATGCGGCTCCCGTCCTATTCTGTCTAAAGTGACATTAGTGCAAACGTTCCAGTCCCCCCCCCCCAGTATAACACAGGAGAAGAGAAGAAGAAGATGAAGAAGATGGACCTTTATTGATCCCCCGAGGGGGAAATTCAGTTTCCACTCTGTTACATTACATTACATTGCATTTAGCTGACGCTTTTATCCAAAGCGACTTACAATAAGTGCATTTGTATGTTATACACACAAATGCTTTTTTATACACAAGTACATACAAGTATACATAGTTATATTTTTACAACATGCATACATATACAAATACAGTTATATGCACATTGAGAGGTCAGAGTGGAGGCAGCCAGTCTAACCACCAGTGAGCAGTTAGGGCCTAATATCACCTGGAAAAATCTAAGGGTGGTTATGCAACGGGTACAATAACAAAGCAATCAGCTCTTCCCTGTTTGATAAAGGATGATTTATTACTTATTGCCTTTACTGCTTCTCCTTGACAAATGTGAAAGTTGGATGGCAGCCAACCGTTTACGAGGTCATTTCCATCCTCGAACGATCATAAAAGTCAAAGTCCAGGCAAACTTAAGAAGTGTTGGAGCTGTGGGTGGAGGTGCAGTCGTGGGTCAGCAGGGTGAAGACCAATGATCAGCTAATTTTAACTTGCATATCATCAGGAATATAGACCCTCTCCTTCAGGGCTGCATATTTGTGACCCAGCTCCACTAACCCATATGGATCACACAATAATAAATGAATAAACTATAATATTACAAACACTGACCAAAACCAAAATAAACCGTTGCAAACGTATTAAATATTACAACAATTCACAATTGAGCTGATTTGTAGGGTTTAATCGGTGGAAGATGTGTTCTGGGTTCTATATGTTTCTGTATGGTACATGAACTTTCCAATTCTAGAGTTGTATGTCAAATATACTGTAAGTACTTTCTGTTTAGTACAGTACAGTTCTGAATATATGCAAAATGAATGTTTTACGGCCTTATCATTACCCAAAGATGCACCTGAACCCAATAAAACCACATTGCTGCTACCAGTAAATCAAGCTGAGTTTGTTTACAAGAAAAGCCATCTGTATGACTCCTGACTTATATAAAACAATAAACTATATGAATAGAACTATGTAAGGGATAATGTGCAGCGACGCGGTCATTATGGGGAAAAGAACACCGACAGGCTGATCAGGAGCCCGACGCGAAGCGGAGGGATCTAGATCGGCATGAAGGTGTCACATGTTACTGCATGCAGTTTGCTTTTCGGCCAAACTGTATACAGTTCAATCGAACGGACTTGTTTGTGCAGATGTGAGCGTCCTTAACAACGGTCAATAAATCCTTGACAGTGGTCTGTCTGTTCTGGATTAACAACGTGTCACGTGTTCTGAATTGACCAATCAGAATCGAGTATTCAACTAAGCCATGTAATAAAAAAGGTTACAGCATGTGATTGATGACCAGGACCACCATATTGTAAAATCACCTGTTATCTGTTTAATAACAGAGTAAATACAGTCGGCTCTTCATTAGATTAAAGGACAGCCGACAGTTTCCCATCATGCAGGATGTCTCAACAGAAACGCACACCTGTACACAATTAAAACCACACTGCAGTTGTGTTACTGCAGCAGTCTGAGGGTCCTGGTTAGATATTAGAGGAGAGCGTTACGGAACAACCGTTCTGCTAACTAACTTTATCAGCATGTGGGGGGTGCATCACACTGAAACTTTGTTAGACTTTAGTGGAAGAAAACAGATCCTCTGGGATTCAGTTCAACAAATAAAGTGGTAAATAGACAGTATTTATTTACAACTCTGTTTCCAGTCTTTAGGACCCCTCCAGCTCTTTACATTCACAACTCATCATTCACCTTTTCACCCCCCAGAGACTTGCTCAAGGAAACATTCACACACCGTTGGCAAATCGTGGTTTAGTATGTTTCCCAAGGACACATCAACATGATGACTGATCAAGCCCACAGTAATTAACTGCAAGAGAACAGGTTCGTATTAAAATGTCTGGCAATTCTGTTCAACTTTAAACATATTAACTAATAATGAAAAACAACAACATAATGAAAAACAACAAAATAAGTTACCATAGCCATGCGGATGACACCCAAATGTACATAACCATCAATAAACTGATCAGGAAAGCTGGGTCAGTCATCGGCATCAAGCTGGACCCCTTTGAAGCTGTGGTGGAGAGGAGGACACTGAACAGGCTGTTGTCCATCATGGATAACCCCACCCATCCTCTCCACCTGCAGCTGGACAGTCAACGGAGCTCCTTCTCCAACAGACTGCTGCAGCTCCGCAGTGCCATAACTCTGTACAACAAATCACCTCTGGCTGGAAGATAACTCTCTGCTCCATAGTTTATCTTGAATATTACCACGTTGTACATTTTACACATATATAATCTGTTCAATATTTAAAGGTGGGGTAGGTAAGTTTGAGAAACCGGCTCGAGATACACTTTTTGTTATATTCCATGGAATGCTCTTAACATCCCGATAGCAATGAATATCTGAAGTGCTTTGACAAAAAATACATAACAAAATGTCATCTGTGGAAGCCGTAGTACTGTAAAAAGCACGACCAATCATTTTAGCCGGCCCGGCTAAAATGACTGGATGGCCTACCTGCCTGTCAGCCTTCCATCTGTGCACAAACTTATCTCGTGCCCTCATTGGTCATGTGCACGTACGTGTGTGTTGGAGGAGGGGCTCTGTAAGGAAGTAGCAGATTTTTTCCGGCTGTGTATTTTCAAATTCTAGCGCACTCGAGCTGGTTTCTCCAAAATTACCTACCCTACCTTTAACATTAATATTCCATATGCCTTATATTTATGTATATGTATATTAGATATATATATAATATCCTGCCAAACTCAACATGTATATTTTCCTCTTTCTTTATTTCTTTATTTTTCTTGCTTATTTCTAATTTACTGTAAAATGCCTTGTCCCTTATGCTGCTGTAACTAAAAATGTTTTCCCAAATTGGGATCAATAAAGTACCATCTTATCTTATCTTATTTGCATGTGGAATGTCACTAACAAATGAGAGCATCATATGGCTTGTCATATTAAATCCTTTATCTCGGTGGTACCCAGGAAGGTCTATGATGGTGTTACTAGGAGAGCCCAATATCATTTGAGGTGGTACTCTGTGTAAAAAGTTTGAGAACCACTGGCCATCTCACTTGCTCTATGTCACTCATACACACCAAGTTGTTCTTCTTAATATTAATAATACATTTATTTTGGGGGGCCGCCTTTCATAACACCCAAGGACACCTTACAGGGCATAGGGGCAATATAGGGAACAATTAAAACTGGATTTAGTGAGATATCAGCCGGGGTAAGACAAACAACAGTAAATGGACTACAGAAGGACACAAAAGGACACAGGGTACAGTTTATATTATTCTTGGGCTTTTTTCGACTACAAGAACTCAGCGCACCGTGCTGTGAAGTGGTAACGTATTTCAAAGGTTCTGGATTTGTTTACAAATCTAGAAACTAAATACAAAACTAGGACGATATGAAGATCTCATGTCAAAAATAATTGTGATAAATGAGACAGAACTGGCCTGTCTGTGGGCTCATTTTATGTTGGTTTGGTTCTTCTGATAAAGGTGTGAATATCTAAATAATATACCACCATATGCTATTGTCATTAGTTGTGTCCCTGTTCTTCAAGCTAAGGCATTGCTAAATTAACTCTTGGCTTACAGAGTGGTAACATGAGACCGATTTTTATATATAAAATATAAATATATTTTAATTTTATAATTTATTTTAAATATTAACAATATAATAAAATAAATGGAAATATATACACCGGCAAATATTTAATATAAATACCTTGTGTGTGTATAGCTATTGCTTTATCTGCTTAATGTTATTTTCATATGAAAGTCCATGATTCTAAGTATGCAGTATCATAACTACATCTTTGATGTTTATAAAAAACCAAACCGTTTGAAAATTGGTTGAAAATTGAGCAAGCTATGGTTATTTAAATAGTAAACCATAATGTTATGAATGAGAGCACTTCCTGTAGCAAGATGGCGGCCATGTGGCAACGTCGGTCTCCATTGGCCAGCAGCGCGGGTGAGTCATCTAGTGTTTATATATATCTATGGGTGGGCCTACCTGAGAAGTGAAGTGATTTTCAGAAAGCAACTCCTGCTGCTGGTTCTATAGGAATGTCCTTTATGCTGGGGACATGTCCCCACTACTTTAAAACAAAGTATATTTAGCTAAAAGTGTTCTGAAAAATAGCATGAACAAAATTAATTGTTCTCATGTAATACATACAGCGCCGGTTTTGGCATAGGCGTTTCTGTTTTTGCAGTGTATTGGTCTTTTGTAGAGATTTTTCATTTATTCTTTATATATTCTATTGTGTATACTTTTATCTTTTCTACTGTAAAATTTACTGGCAGGGGGGGGGGGGGGGGGGGGTGGGCAGCTAAAATCTCGCCTAGGCAGCAAATTGGTTAGAACCGGCCCTGAATATATAACAACAATTTACAATCTCGAGAAGAGTTTGTCCGTTCACACTTGGTGGGTGTATTTCTGGGAACACAAGTCCATTTGGACATTCAACATATTTAATATTAGTAAGCTTTGAATCAAAAATAGTTAAAGGGCCCATGTCATGGCCATTTCCACTGATCATAATTACATTGTTGAGGTATACTAAAATAGATTTATACTGTGCAATTTTCCAAACTCACATTGGTTTCGCATACAGCATCTCTGTCAAGCATGTGTATTCAGCAGTATTCACTTTCTCCACTAAACGACTCGTTGGAGCTCTTGCCCCCCCCTCCCTGTGAGCCTAGTGTGCTCCGATTGGTCAGCTCGGCCACTCGTTCTGATTAGTCAACCACCAGAGAGGCTGCGCCCATGTCTAACAGTGCTTTTCCCGGCTGCTCTCAGCGTAACATCAGTCTTATCATGGCGTCGGCACAGCCGTATATTTTATATACATATATATTTTTAACTGTTGTTATAGAAGAGTGTGACGGCCCCAGGGCCTTTGTCTTACGATGGGGGTGGAGCTGAAGAGGCTAATCAGCACGATCACGGACACCTCCGGACACTACGGCCCCAGTCTCTCTCCAAAGCGGCTGCAGGAAGACTAACTCTGCGATCCTCTCAACCACCTATCTCTGCATTTACCACAATAAATGTGCCGTGGTTTTGTAAACTCGTGTATGTCTCCTTGTCTTTGTGGCCTACGAGCCGCTCATAACAAAGAGTAAGTTATTTTTACCCGTTATAAACTACTACTGTTTGATGAGAAATCAAATCATGGTTTGCTATATATGAATTCAGGGAAGAAAGGATAGGCCTACTAAGTATTTCCATTAAACTTTATTTTTAGAAATGTACAAAATGAACATAAATATACATATATACACGGTATATCATTCATTCCTCCTCCTCGCATCTTGCCTGCGCACAGTCGGTGCGGTGCCTTTTAGCACGACGCCTCAGTAGTAGTAGAAGTGCCTTTTAGCACGTCATGGATTGTCCGCCAGGATCTGGCTGGACGAAATTAAATGCAAATCACAAAATATTAGAGAAACTTAGTTGTTTTAGATTCGTTAGTAGTAGTTGTGTAATGAACAGCTTGCCTGCTAATATGCTAACCTAGCTTTGTTTACCTTGGTAGCTAACACGATATGAACGTTAGCTTGGAGGAAAGGCAACTATAATGCAGTGTAATAAAACTACTATGAACAAAAGCTAGTGGTTCATATTAGGCTAGCAATAACGTGTTTATAATTGCAATCGTATACGGGTATTCTGCTACCATACAATGTAACTTGCATGAATACATTGTTTTGCGCTAGCATACAGCTAGCCTCGTTAGCTACATGCAGTATATGTACGGTCACAATGTACGGTAAATCACAGTACAGTATACTGTATGAGTATTCCGTGTGTGTGAATGCAGACATTCTCCTGCTATGAGATACATGTATGCAAGGCCATCTGCTGATATTAGAGTTGATATATGGAAACTCTAGCAACTTAGTTAGCACAGTTAGCACTGTGTCAATGGCTTAGCAGTCCAACACAGTTTACACATTTAAACAGTCTTGTTTGATAAATACACAAATAACAATGCAAACTTACAGGTTGTATACCCAGATCTTCCCCTGCTCCAAACGGTCCAAACAAGCTGTGCATATCCGGCCTCAAACTGGGCAATGTTTTGGAAGCTTTCGTCTGTGAAATGCCGGTTCTTCGAACCTCTGGAGGAGGAACACGCCGCTGCTGGTGTGGCCATAGCTCTTCGGGATTGGTCCATTTCGTTCCGGGTACCGCATGACATCAGGCGGTACCCGGAACTAAATGGAAGACTCAAATGGGCAGTGACGTATCTCCAACGAGGCGTTTTGGGGAGGTATTTTCTGTGTTAGAGTTTTACTCGCTACAGGGTGTACTTTGAGGGTTTTGACTCTGCACACCGTTTACATGCATAAAAACCTTCATAACACACAAGGGGACGGGTAATAACCGGAAAAGCATGACATGGGAGCTTTAAGCAAACAACACCCCCCGTTTTGCAGCAGCAGGGCCGAGGCACTGCATTAGTCAATACAACGTACGTAAGCTAAACAGAATTCCCACTGGCCCATTGCTTCTGATTCTAGAATAAGAAAAAAGGAACTCAAATACAAAGAAGTTAATACAATATTTTACAGGTTTCAAAAATGTACACTAACACTATTTAAAAACATATATAAACATGAATAAATAGAAGAATGAATATGTAGATAAATGTAAAAATACAAAGATAAATAAATAATATAATGAATTAATTAATGAAATATTTTAAAATATAAAGACAAAGAACAGAACGCAAATTGATCATTTTGAGCATTTTATTTTTCACATGTATTTGTTCAGTTTTTTTCTGTGTATCTATATCATTTTTTTTTGTAAATATGTGTGGTCAGCGTCCAAATTGTCGTGTTTCAGAATTCCTCTGCGAAGCAAGGAGTCGGACCATTTATTTATTTCAGTTGTGATAAGGAATATAATGGCTCAGCTGAGGTCTCCGGAGATCAGTGATCCACAGACCGCGAGCAGTTTCCACTCCAAGCAGTTATGTCTCACACTTCCTTCCAGAGCCCCGAAACTGCTGGTGCCTGGCACGGTGCCCTCTCCTGATGACTCAGTGCACAATCTAAATGAAGTAGCAGAAATGCAGTTCCTTCCTTATGTTTTGCTCACCATTAACCCTTAGATGCACGAGTGACTGGACCCTACACTCTTCCATAAGTGGGTCTAAAAGGACCGGTATTAGAATAATATGTGTTTTTATGCAATTTTTGTCATTTTGGTTAAGAAATATCTCTTTTATAATATTTAGTATTATATTTTGGTTCACACTAGAAATATTTTATATTTAATTTTTCACTATTTATAATTTTAGAAATGTCTTTTACATTTTGAAAAAAAACGTTTTCCCATAGGATTCCATGGAAAATGCATGCCGGTCAGTTTTGACCCACTTATGGAAGCTTGGTGTACTAATACAAAAACTACAATTTCTTAAAATGTAGTTTGAAATGTAAATTTAAAATTAGAATGGCATGATATCCAAAACATGTTTTTTGAGGAATAGCTGGAATATGAAATGATATAAAAATGTAATTACAAAGATACTTCAAGAAAACCACCTCACCGGCTCCAAAAAGACCCACTTATGCATCTAAGGGTTAACACTTGTCATGAAGCTCACTTCTCTTCATAGTTTAAGACCTTCTGGTAGCATATTATTCATAAACATTTCTTTATGAGCAAGCAATAATATTCTTCAATCCCTCCTTTCACATCATTTAATGATGTGAATATTTGCACGTGATGGATTATAAAATACATAATCTGTGACACTGTGAATAAATGTAAAATATAAAAGTATAAACTTATAAATGTGTATATACAAGTATAAAAGTGTAAAAGTAGACTTATAGTTTTCTGGTACTCTTGAGTTCACAGTGCCATGCCTAATAATTTATATTATGAACATTTCCATTCCCTCCTTTCACACCTTTTAAGGGGTGAACGATACTTTCCATACTATATGTTCAGTGTAGTGACTGTTTAGAATTCTTAGGGCCTAAGGCTGGCTCTACCCTGCAGGGTTTCAGTTGTACCTTTTATTGTTCCTCCCTTTTATTCCCTTGAACCTAATTTTAAGATGAGTCTTCTAGTACTCCAAATAATCGTCGAGGGGTTTTTGGAGATGGGCCAGAGCCCCTGGGGGTTAGTCGGTGAGGGGGATTACTCCAGGGGGTACTTGTTGTGGGTCCAGTGATTTTAAGTCAGCCTCTGGTTCACTATTATGAGCATCTGTATTATTCCTAAATACAATCCTTGAAATCCTATTTAAAATCGAAATATAATAATGAACTACTCATGTTAAAGAAACACACTGTTATGGATTCAACAGCTACTAAAATCATGATACCGCCAAAGTGAATGATTTCCTGGGTGTGTCTGTCCGGTAAGGTACGTCATTCTCTGCCTGGATCGTGTGCAGAAGTCCCATCAATTGCACCTGCAATGCTGCTTCTAGCTGTCAGTGCTTAGATGTTATCAAGCTGAAAAAATGAACACAGAATTCCAACATACTGTCATCAAATGTCTTTCTATTATGAATTTAAATTGTCCTTGTGAACCTAGTCTTGTGTTCTTTGCTATCCCCATAATGACCTAAAAATAAAGTCTATGGCTTTTACTTCTAATTATTTACCAGGCTGACAAGATGTTGTCTAAATCAAATTATGTCTCATCACATTACTATGTTTTAGCTTAACTTAACTGTAATATGTTCTTTCTACTTACTCTAATATCTGTTAAAATATCCACATTACAAAATGGTTTCATCATCACAGGTCAACTTCTTTGGTATTCCCATTCTGGACTCACATCTCTCACAGAAGCCCCTTGGCCACTGCTTCTGCATCTGTGTTACCTGTTATAATTCAATCCATATTTAGAAACATGTCAGCATTCATCAAACAGTATCTTATAGACATGGAGCAGGTTAGTTCTAAAACTAGAGAATGCAATTCCTGAAGAAATTGCTGGTGGGAATGCTTTATGCTGAAAAGCTGACGCTGAATTGCTGTGCTGAAATGTAATGTGTATGAAGAAAGTGAAGAATTTAGATTGAAATGATACATGAACACTGGGGGCTTGAATGTGTGATAAGAGAAGAAAAGAAAGCAAAAAAGCTTGGAAAAGCAGCAGAATATTTGAACTGCAAACTATTGAACTAACTTGATGACGAATGATCTGTCGCCATTGCAATGGTATTTGATGACACCCCATAATACGCTTAGATGCGTTGATGGCTGCATCGTTACCAAACCTGTGAAGTTTTGGGCCGTTTGGAGCATTTTCACTGAAGTTATGAGAAAACCGTGTTTCATAGCGAGGATTGTGTTGCCATGGCAACGGCATTTGAAGAAATTTCAAAACTGTCACGTAGATGTCTTCACGGCTGGACTGTTGGCACACGTGAAGTATGAGCACTTTTTGACCATTTTCATAGGAGTTATAGCAATATCTTTGTTAAGATCCATATGTCACGGATAGATATTATATATAGAGATGGGATGGCAGAAGGTGCTATATATATATATATATAATTCCAAAGCTGGTAAAGACCTTTCAAATTTAGCAATAATAGTCATATAAGAAAAGTACTGATTTGTTCTTGAATCAACTTTTTTATGGAAAATGTTTTATGTAATTTTATTTCATTTTAAATCAAATGAAAGACATTCACAGTTAATGTAATTAGATATACATTATTAATGCCATACGTTTTTAAATGTAATTAGATATACATTATTAATGCCATACATTTTTGCATAAATATTTATTCAGTATGATAGCTGTCTAACAGAAGTTAAATCCATTTCTCACTTATTCTGACAATGTACTTAACCCCAAATAAAAGAACCCAATAAAAATAGTTGTTAAATAATAGTGAAGTCACGTTGTAATAACAATAACTCATCTCTCTCGGTTTTTTTTGTTTTCTTTGTGTGCTTTG
This sequence comes from Trematomus bernacchii, assembly GCF_902827165.1. NCBI lineage: Eukaryota > Metazoa > Chordata > Actinopteri > Perciformes > Nototheniidae > Trematomus > Trematomus bernacchii. Next base: position 192,077 of record NW_022987583.1, on the reverse strand, counting down.
CCAAAAGCCACTGTGTCAAGTGTCCTAGTTGGGTTGCCGTACGGAGTTGAGCAATATGCACATGCGCAGTACCGATCGGGCAGGTGGACGGATCGGGTAGTGACAACTGCAACCCAACTAGGACACTTGACGTCTCGACCGTCTAGGCGGCTGGCCAATATGCGAATATGCATTGCGCATGCGCGAGTCTTATGATCTTATTAGGTGAGTTAGGTGAGTTAATTATTAGTTGTTAGTTAATTAGGTGAGTCTTATTAGGATATTAATGCCAGACAGAGATAATGAGGAGAAAATGCTTAAGGAAGTAGGCAGAGAATATCAATGTCGAAATCATCTGTGCTCTCGCGATATCGAACCGGCAAATGAGTAGGGGGCCACCCACTATTTGCACAGCGGGGGACAACGAGACGTGGATAAAAAGGCAGGACGAAAGATAACTCAGTCTCTTCCCTTCGCTGCAGCCTCCCTCAAGACAACACCGGCTTTGTCTCTCCATTCACCATGCTTTTTCTTTAACCACGTTACTTAATTAAACTACCCATTTGAACCTTTTCAGAGACTCCATTAGTCTCGTTATTTTAAGTTTCTTTCCTGGGAGCGAGAAGATCACAAATTATCAACACTGTCTAACAGAAGTTAAATCCATTTCTCACTTATTCTGACAATGTACTTAACCCCAAATAAAAGAACCCAATTGGCGGACCATCTCGCACATGCGCAGTACCGATCGGGCAGGCGAACGGATCGGGTAGTGACAGCTACTTATTTGCCCTAAACTTCTGCTCTCAGACATAGTTAATTATTAAGTTATTACCTTATCCGATAATAATCCAATGCAGAGGCAATAATGTTATATAAAACATTATTTATATATATAGTCTTAAAGTTACAACCGGCCCTTTGAGTGCAACCTTAATGCTGATGTGGCCCGCGATGAAATTGAGTTTGACACCCCCTGCTCTAGGTAAGGGAAATGTGAACATGGAGGTGTAAATATGCGGTTGCAGGTCAACACAAGACAACACATTAACTATTTAAATGGTCATAAGACATACACTGAGCACTTCCTTGGCATCAAGGTAATCACTAGAGAGATTCTCACTTGAGGAATCTTAACCTGAGCCACAATAAATTGTCTATAAATAGATTCCCAACATCTCAGTTGTATTAAAAATGAATAAGGCCATCTTCACGAAAAGTTCAAAAGCAGCCCCTTGCCATTCTGTCTAATGTTGTGCGACGGGGGAGGGGGGAGAGAGTTAGACGCTCGTGAATCTTACTGAGAACGTTATGTTTCCTCTGACTGCTTATGCCAAAAGCAACGACAAATTATCTGTTTTAAATACCTTTTTAGACCGTAAACTTTAGAATGAAATGTAATACCGGTTAGTTTTTTGTGTTCATACTGACAGAAGAAGAAATAAATTAAGTATGAATGAGAATAAGGCACAATGTCCATAATGCATCTTGTGACATGCGCACTGAAGAGACTTGCAATTATTTGAAATTATTTGCCCTAAACTTCTGCTCTCAGACATAGTTAATTATTAAGTTATTACCTTATCCGATAATAATCCAATGCAGAGGCAATAATGTTATATAAAACATTATTTATATATATAGTCTTAAAGTTACAACCGGCCCAACATCTCAGTTGTATTAAAAATGAATAAGGCCATCTTCACGAAAAGTTCAAAAGGGGGAGGGGGGAGAGAGTTAGACGCTCGTGAATCTTACTGAGAACGTTATGTTTCCTCTGACTGCTTATGCACAGTGATCTGCTATTTTAAAGTAAATTCAACACAGGTGGGGGATGGTGAACGTTTACATTTATTTACGTTTACATTTATCTACAGAATACTATCTACTATCTACATTTATCTACAGAATACTATTTAGTTTATTAACCCTTGTGCCCTCCTCGGGCATATTTGTACATTTTTCCTGACTTTTTTTTTTGATTTGGTGATCATCCACCATCACAGGGGGCTTTCTTCTCACAATCTGTGAGGACACCCTGGTTTTCCCCAGCTCCTGGGAGAACGACCTCCGTTCTTCTCTGTCCCCTCACTGTGGACGGGACCCTCAGTGTCCTCTCCACTTTCAGATGAAGGGTCAGAGGAACTCAAAGAAATGCTGGACTCCAGAAAGCATTCAGTGTCAGACCCCAGCTCGAACCTTGTGTCTTCTTCAGATGAGTCCTGCAGCTCGCTGGCAGAAGAAGGCTACAAGATTATTTCTGAAGTCTCCTCTGCACTGACATGCTTCTTCATTTGAGTTCCTTCTCTTTGCTCCAGGTCTTTCTCCTTCTCTGCTCACTAATGAAATAAGCCCTTGGTCAAACTGCATGTTTATCTTTCGTAGCCAGGTGCATAAACACACTAACAGTTGTTTTTTGTTTTTGAGTAATCAAGCAGCTCTTCAAAGACACATCAAACACATCCCTCAAAAGATGGCCTTTTGTTCCCATGAAATGATCTGTGCATGCTTACAGATTCTCACACACACACACACGGAGAGGGAGGAGAGGTGTGTGCTGGTTGTGCACAGGCCTAAAAAATGGTTGTTCTATCACCTGAGAGCACCAGGTCACATGCTGCAGGACCTGCTGGTCTGCTGCTGGAAATGACACACACACACACACGCACACACACACACACACACACGCACACGCACACGCACACGCACACGCACAAACACACGCACACGCATACGCACACACATACATACATACATACATACATACATACACCACTCTCGGGTACACCACTCTCGGGGCCCCCTGGTAGTCACACGGCTCCATAATATAACTGGCAAAAATGTAAGAATTTCATGCATCGGCCTACAGTGGGAAAATGGTTTAATCTGTTGGAATAGAGTAGAAATATCAAATATCACTACTTTTCTTCTAAATGAAATGCTGACATTACAAAATGCATGGTTTTATACTGCAATGGCAGTGAGATCAACAAATGTGGTCTGAATGGAAGTCAATGAGGCATTTTTGAGAGAAATTAAATAATTCAAATAATTAAACAGGCATTTAAAGGGTTAAAATCCAGATAATTATTGAATGTTTGCTAGTTCTGAGTACGTTAGAAGTTGTTTATGTGATTCATGAAACAAAAAGTAGAAAGAAATATTGATATATGATGATTTAATAGAAGTTATTATGGGCGTGTACATTTTTGCCACGAAGGGGTCCAGAGGTAGTATCTGACACTACGTAAAAAATAATAATGCAGTCAAATTAATTTTGTTGCTAATCTTTGACACATCCAAGACTCTAATAACCACCAAAGTTCCATCCCTCTACTAATTATTATATTGAAAAATAATTATGTTTTGTGTTTTTTCGTAAGAAAAAATGAAATAATTAAAATAATGAAACAGGCGTTTAAAGGGTTAAAATCCTGACAATGATTGAATGTTTGGTAGTTTTGAGTACGTTAGAAGTTGTATATGTGATTCATGAAACAAAAAGTAGAAAGAAATATTGATGTATGATGGTTTAATAGCAGTTATTATGGGCGTGTACATTTTTGCCACGAAGGGGTCCAGAGGTAGTATCTGACACTACGTAAAAAATAATAATGCAGTCGAATCAATTTTATTGCTAATCTTTGACACATCCAAGACTCTAATAACCACCAAAGTTCCATCCCTCTACTAATTATTATATTGAAAGAAATTCATTTTTTGTGTTTTTTGTCATAAATAATGAAATAATTCAGTTAATTAAACAGGCATTTAAAGGGTTAAAATCCTGAAAATGATTGAATGTTTGGTAGTTTTGAGTACGTTATAAGTTGTTTAAGTGATTCATGAAAAAAAAAGTAGAAAGAAATGTTGATGTATGATGATTTAATAGCAGTTATTATGGGCGTGTACATTTTTGCCACGAAGGGGTCGAAAGGTTGAAAATTCGAGGAGGGCACAAGGGTTAAGAAATACATATTTGTAGCTTTTTTTTTATCTGCAGTAGGAAATGCAGAGAGTAGCGACAGGGCTGGTCCAACCTGATCTGTAAAGTGATCTAACTAAGTGCTATTGAATGGGGGGCTTATATGCATTTGAAAAGCAATATAAATCACACAGTTCGTATACAATAGGCATTAAAAGCACCATCGATAACCATTGCCCTTCTCCTATTCAAACCAAAAGAGAAAATGCAGATATTACACTCTGAAAAGAAAGGGTAGACATATCTGTACTCTTAGTGCCAAGTAGCTAAGCTATTCATTCGCAGAAATGTAAAGTGGTCTATCTAAGTTCTATTCATATTCTTGACGGGAAGAGTTAGTATACAATAGAGTTAGAGTTAGTATACTTTAAAAGCCTTCTCCAAATCAAACCAAGATATCTTGGGTATTCACTCAGAGGGGGGTCGGTGAACCGGGCAGAGTTTTTCGCCGGTCAACGTGTGTGAAAGTTTAAAGTTCAATCTTCCTTATTGAGCTTTATAACAAATGAATAACGACTATATATTATAATAAAACTATATATTGAGCTTTAAAACAAATGATATATATTATAATAAAATAAACACGGGCTGTTGTTATGCCTGCTGTAACGTTTACTTTCTCCGTTCTCCGCTTAAGTAATTATTACTTCCTGGTTAGCTTTCCGCTCGAAATTTAAATCTGAAAATGGCAAAATAACGGAGAAAAAAACGTTCACAGAGAAGACGACAACAATTGTCACTTGCACTTGTCATTTAGCATCTGAACACACTTGTAAACAACGTGATGCCCGGGAAGCGAAGACCCGGCGGAAACAGCTGGTCTGGTTCACTAAAATGTCCGTGTACAGTATATCTGGTACTAATGTATAGCGGATCTTTGTTAAGATCCATATGTCAGTAGAGATGGGATGGCAGAAGGTGCTATATATATATATATATATATATATATATATATATATAATTCCAAAGCTGGTAAAGACCTTTCAAATTTAGCAATAATAGTCATATAAGAAAAGTACTGATTTGTTCTTGAATCAACTTTTTTATGGAAAATGTTTTATGTAATTTTATTTCATTTTAAATCAAATGAAAGACATTCACAGTTAATGTAATTAGATATACATTATTAATGCCATACACTTTTAAATGTAATTAGATATACATTATTAATGCCATACATTTTTGCATAAATATTTATTCAGTATGATAGCTGTCTAACAGAAGTTAAATCCATTTCTCACTTATTCTGACAATGTACTTAACCCCAAATAAAAGAACCCAATAAAAATAGTTGTTAAATAATAGTGAAGTCACGTTGTAATAACAATAACTCATCTCTCTCGGGTTTTTTTGTTTTCTTTGTGTGCTTTGCCAAAAGCCACTGTGTCAAGTGTCCTAGTTGGGTTACCGTAACGAACAGCAGCAGGCTCTCGATTTTTAATCCTAATTTAATCGTTTATGTTCGCCGAATTGACATGAAATCACTGACAAATATGAATATACTGTATTCAACTTCATTAAAATGTTATTAACGTGCCTAAATTCGTGTCTCGCCTTAATTAGATGTTTGATAAGTGCAGATCACATAGTAAAACACGTACACAGATACATTATTTTGTATTTTTATTAAATTCGACAATGTCAATTTCACTTTCCACTATGTCCACCGTTGTTTTTCACAACCAATGGCAGAACTTTATTGAGGCCTGTAATTAGTCAACTACAGGTCTCTTGAGTCAGTCTTTTTCTTCCAAAAAGCTTGTGACAAGATGTTATTGCTCTTGGGGCATTAAAAACAAGATTTTAACTTTAGTTTTTTATATAATATCTGCATTTTCTATTGTGAAAAACTAAGTCTTAGTTATTTAATATATAGCGCCATCTCCTGGTTAAACCCTGAAATTGGAGAATAGTGGGAGGGCCTAACATTCCTGAATACTGGTCTTTGGCAGGCAACTGGCTGGCAACTGGCTGGCAGTCGGCAGGAAGCTGTATGCTGGAGTCCAAAATAAGAGGCTCCATCTGTAACATAGAGTGGGAAGCTTCCCCATTATGTAGGAATTATATAAATAATTCAAATAAATGTGGCAAAGGCTCAAATGTGTTGAACAACACATTTGTAACAGGTTTGTTAATTGACCAAAAAATATTAACAGTTGGAAGATTGAAAATGGGATTATTATTAGGATTATTTGGTCATTGAAAAGTAGAATCATTTAGAAAGATGTGAACATTGAAGTTTCTATTTTAGAAAAGCTGACACTGTAGTACATCGCTGGTTTTAAAAGCTATTTATAAGAGTCATGTTTAAAGATGTGCAATACTTAAAACGTTTATAAATATCCTCTGAGTGTGTGTCATTAGTTAGCTGATGGTATGTTAGGGATAAATACCTTGACATATTGACTACAAGAGCTTGAATCAAACAAGCAACCTTGTATTTGAAAGATTAACTCACATAGCAACAGTCGTACCTGGTATATAAGTGGTGTGGCTGAGTACTTTAAAGGGTTCATGAATAGAGGGGACTTGAATGTGAAATAAGAACAAGAAAATAAAAGTCTAAATGCATGAAAAAGCAGCAGAATATTTGAAATGAAAACTTTAGAACTAAAAGCATATGTCACCAATAATGTCTAAAATATGTGGAACATGTTGAAGTCAGTATGAAGTCTCCATCAGACGGAAAATAATAGGCTGAGACAGTCTGTTAAACTCCAGTGACCACGTCATTAGTCTGTTGCTCTAATTATGTCAATTGGAGTTATGACATCATCGTGTTCCATGACACAGGTGTTTATATTTGAGCTAACGACGTGTCCAGAGATCAAAGGTTTCCATGGTGATTAGTGAGAGGAAAGCATGTTCATTGTTCTGAAAACGTTGGTTATTTTGTATATACCCCAAGGACACGTCATCATGATGACTGAAGGTGTTGGGATCCAACCCAAAATAATGAACTGCAAGAGAACAGGTTCATATTAAAGTGCCTGGCGATTCTGTTAAACCCTAACCATCTTAACGTCAGAACAGCTAATTCTGAAACTGTTTTTTACATTTTCCAATAAAAACTTCATTGGATCAGGAGTTTCCCATCATGCACCATTGTCAGTGGAGAGAAGCTGCAGCTTTTAATAAGTGACTTCGATATAAAGCCTGAGGGATTTAAGTATAAGGAAGTATTGAATGATATCCCCTCAGTTAAAAAACTGAGGGTTAGGCTAGGTTTCTTTTACAGGAACAAGTCCTGTTTCTCGCTCGAGGCCAGAAAAAAGGCTAGTCTCTGTGACCTTTTACCTGTGCTGGACTATGGTGATTTGATTTATATGAATGCACCTGCCAATTGCCTGGTCAAGTTAGATGCTGCGTATCACAGTGCACTGAGATTTGTGACAAACTGTAAAGCATTAACCCATCACTGTACCCTGTATGCAAGGGCTGGTCTGCCTTCACTAACTGTACGGAGGCTCAGTCACTGGTACATTTTTATATATAAAGCCATGTTCGGGAAACTTCCATCCTACATCTGCTCCCTGATCTCACGGCGAATTGTAAGTGGCTACTGCCTGAGATCGCATGCTGTGGTTTTATTAAATGTGCCAACTGCTAGGACTGTCTTAGGGAAGATAGCATTTAGATGCGCAGCTCCACTGTCCTGGAATAGTCTGCAATTGAAATGGAAACTGAGCAATCTGGTGCCACTAAATGTTTTTAAAGCTCGGTTGGATGCTACTGAATCGGAAGCTGTTGGGACCTGTTCATGTGGATAGTTATGTAAATTGTAATCCCTGTAATGATACTGTATGATGTCCTTTTGTTGCTCTGTTTATGTTTTTAATGTTTCATGTGGAACCTACTTGAGCAGGTCTCCCTTGAAAAAGAGATCAATGATCTCAATGGGATACAACCTGGATAAATAAAGGTTTGAAATTAAATGAAAAAGTGCAGAGTTCATGTTTTATCTGACAGGATGCCGATTTTATTTCAGAATCACAGTTTTTACCAAGCTTTCTGTCCTTTTCAGGTTTTTAATATCTACTAATACACCTGGAATATTTGGGATGAATTCAGAGTCATGGGTCAAGAGGAAGTAATAATAGTAATAATAATAAATAGCAACTCTTATCTTTTCTGCAACAGAAAACATGATTCTCTCTGAGAAGGGCGTGTGCTAAACTCCTCCTCAGAGTGCTGTTGAAACTCTACCTACTGTAAAGAGGACTCAGTGCATTATTCACCTCAGCACCTCAGCACCTGTACTCCTGCAGCTTTTGTAATAATGAAAGTGAAATGCTGTGTTGAACTTGTTACCTGTTGACGTGTGGAACCAAACATACTAACTGAAGCAAAGAGCTGCTGATGGATTTTTAAATTAAACTCACCTCTTCCCTTCCACAAGCAGCTTTGAGATTAGGAAATAAAAACGGTCTAAGCTGCAGTGATGGGTTTCTGCCACAAGATGGAGCCAGAACACATGAGATCTCATCATTAACTACTGGCACCATCTTGTGGCAGAAACCCATTACTGCAGCTTAGACCGTTTTTATTTCCTATAAATGTTAAAGTCTGACCCTTGATGTGTGTGTCCTCTCACAGCGAGAAGATGATCTTCATCCTCCTGCAACTCCTCTTCCTCACCTCCTGTGTCTCTGGTTAGTGTTTCTCTTTAAAGGTCACCTATTATGCAAAATCCACTTGTCCATGTCTCTTCTACATCAACATGTGTCCCCTCTTCTACATCAACATGTGTCCCCTCTTCTTCACGTCTCTTCTACATCAACATGTGTCCCCTCTTCTTCACGTCTCTTCTACATCAACATGTGTCCCCTCTTCTTCATGTCTCTTCTACATCAACATGTGTCCCCTCTTCTCCATGTCTCTTCTACATCAACATGTGTCCCCTCTTCTCCATGTCTCTTCTTCATCAACATGTGTCCCCTCTTCTTCATGTCTCTTCTTCATCAACATGTGTCCCCTCTTCTCCATGTCTCTTCTACATCAACATGTGTCCCCTCTTCTCCATGTCTCTTCTACATCAACATGTGTCCCCTCTTCTCCATGTCTCTTCTACATCAACATGTGTCCCCTCTTCTTCATGTCTCTTCTACATCAACATGTGTCCCCTCTTCTCCATGTCTCTTCTACATCAACATGTGTTCCCTCTTCTTCATGTCTCTTCTTCATCAACATGTGTCCCCTCTTCTTCATGTCTCTTCTACATCAACATGTGTCCCCTCTTCTTCATGTCTCTTCTACATCCACATGTGTCCCCTCTTCTCCATGTCTCTTCTACATCAACATGTGTCCCCTCTTCTTCATGTCTCTTCTACATCAACATGTGTCCCCTCTTCTTCATGTCTCTTCTACATCAACATGTGTCCCCTCTTCTTCATGTCTCTTCTACATCAACATGTGTCCCCTCTGTGTAAAGAGACTCTGAAAGTTTCAGGAACAAAGATTCTCTCTCTTTTTGTCCTGATCCATTTCTATAAAAACCTGTCTGAAAATGAGCTGATCAGATTTCGGTACCTTTATGATGTCATAACGATGTTTTGTCTTGTGTAACCATTAGCCAATCACCAACCAAGGTAACCCCCCCCCCACACCTTATCACCTGAATCTCCTCCTAGAGCACCATTGAGTTCTTTGTAACCAAATCTCTCTCAGAGGGGCGTGGGGAGGGGCTCATTATTTTCATCTGAAGTAACAGACAGAGAATCAGCACTTTGGAAACAGGGCTGAAACAGAGGGGATTATGGGATGCTGCAATGATCTGTTTGGTGTTTCAGCCAATCAGAGACAGGTTCTGTATATATCTGAGACCTGTAATATATTGATGAAAAACAGTATAGGGAACCTTTAACGCTGTTCTCAGTAAAGCAGCGAAGAAACTGCAGTTTAAAGAGTCCCTCTGTGTCTCCTCCACAGAAACATAGCTACAGTTTAAAGAGTCCCTCTGTGTCTCCTCCACAGGAACATTTGTAGTGAATGTGACTCAGACTTCCTATCAGGCAGAGGAGAACCAGAACATCACCCTGGAGTGGACCTTCAGCACCAGAAGAGACACTTCTCTCAGCTCCATGTCTACCATCTGTCAGCTGTTGATGACAGACGCTTCGTCCTGTTTCATCTCCACAATGGTATTGAATCCCGAGAGTCTCAGGATCCACAGTTTGCAGGACGAGTCCAGTGGGACAAAGACGTCCTCACAGAAGGACGCCTCACACTTCATGTCTCCAGACTCAGGACCAGTGACTCTGGGTTTTTATCGGTGTGACATACTCGTCAGACCTGATGGGAGTAACCTCACATTCTTGGAAGTTACAATTCAAAACCTTTAAATGTTTCACACCTTTCATACATTAGGAGTTGTATACAGCTTTAAGTGAGATATTAACAGACAGATAGAGACTAAGGTTCAGATTGAACTGGAAAACGTGTTTGTTGAGGCAGTGTCACCGTTATTTCTATGTTTTATTAGCGCATAGAAAAAACCCAAAACGTATACTTGCCAATTCTGATTGGCAAGTATACGTTTTGGGTTTTTTTAAGGATATAAATCACGTGGTAGGACAACACGGGTGAAGGTGGTGACGGTCCATTCTCCATTTCACGAAGTTATAACGGACTTGTGTGACTACATCTGTAGTTAATAATTAACCAGATAAAAAAAATCGGTCCAGTGACTTCTCTACAGTTTCCAAAGGTTTCAAGGTAAGAAGAACACACCTTTTTCTTTACAGAGGAAATGTCTCGCGCTGCTGATTCCTTTTTCTGATTCCTGTTACACTCGAGTTTAAACACTCACACACAACAAGCACACAACATACCTTCAAGATACATCATATACAATATTATGACTCTTACATGTTGGAACCAAGCCTGCTTTGTACTACAACTGCGCGTAGTGTCTGCTGGGAAAACAGTCTTATATAGTATGCGAGACAGAAGGGCACGTCGAAAGTGAAAGTAACACAATATTCAGTTCAAAATGTCCTCACACATCAAGGTGTTTTGTTATAACACACATAATGGGATAACATAATTTAATAATGAAATAAATAATAACCCTCAATGTCATGCGGGAAGTCTCAGTCTGGACCGATTACAATCTCCCGTTTATTCAGCTTTTTCTACAGTTCCTGTGAACGTACTGCTCAAAACTAATTAACACGTCTACACTAGACATGGGTATATGTGATCCTATATAAATATATATATATTTATTTTTTAAATGATAAGAGGTTTACAAAAAAGACATGCCACTTCATATTTTAGTTTCAGTTTTTATAATTTTTTCGAGAGATGCTGATATGAAGCTATACTGCAGACTGGACTTGGTTTGCCACTTTATTTACACCAAACACAGTCAAGAGGAACAGTGACAACATGGCTGTTAAACATGAGACGTAGTGTTTATATTGTAACTGGTCATGAGTTTTAACATTCACGGGCATTTTTGATACAGAAAAATATGATGATGTATGAAATGTTATCATAGTGCAGAAAGTAGAGACAGAACAAAGCTCTCACACACACAGCAATACTAAAAACTATATTATTATACTCTGCATTAATGCAAAAGCTGCCGGCTGTGTTCTCTAATCACAAAGCAGAAATATTTCCTGATTCAGTTCAAATAAAATATAATGTTGATATTTGGCGCCACCTAGTGTCAGACATATGTTACTGTTCCTGGTGTCAGTCCTCTGTGCAATAAGTAATGTGGTAAAGACAGACTGTATGTTTTATAATGTGTGACATCTGATGTGTGTGTGTGTGTGTGTGTGTCCTCTCACAGGAAGAAGATGATCTTCCTCATCCTGCTGCTCCTCTTCCTCACCTCCTGTGTCTCTGGTTAGTTTGTCTCTTTAAAGCTGTCCTCCTCCACAGGAACATAGCTGCAGTTTAAAGAGTCCCTCTGTGTCTCCTTCACAGGAACATAGCTGCAGTTTAAAGAGTCCCTCAGTGTCTCCTCCACAGGAACATACCTGCAGTTTAAAGAGTCTCTCTGTGTCTCCTCCACAGGAACATAGCTGCAGTTTAAAGAGTCCCTCTGTGTCTCCTCCACAGGAACATAGCTGCAGTTTAAAGAGTCCCTCTGTGTCTCCTCCACAGAAACATAGCTGCAGTTTAAAGAGTCCCTCTGTGTCTCCTCCACAGAAACATAGCTGCAGTTTAAAGAGTCCCTCTGTGTCTCCTCCACAGGAACATAGCTGCAGTTTAAAGAGTCCCTCTGTGTCTCCTCCACAGAAACATAGCTGCAGTTTAAAGAGTCCCTCTGTGTCTCCTCCACAGGAACATAGCTTCAGTTTAAAGAGTCCCTCTGTGTCTCCTCCACAGGAACATAGCTGCAGTTTAAAGAGTCCCTCTGTGTCTCCTCCACAGGAACATTTGTAGTGAATGTGACTCAGACTTCCTATCAGGCAGAGGAGAACCAGAACATCACCCTGGAGTGGACCTTCAGCACCAGAAGAGAAACTTCACTCAGATCCATCTCTACCATCTGTCAGCTGTTTACTGAAGGCAGATCCTACGTCCTGTTTCATCTCCTTGGAGGTGTTGAATCCCCAGAGTCTCAGGATCCACAGTTTGCAGGACGAGTCCAGTGGGACAAAGACGTCCTCACAGAAGGACGCCTCACACTTCATGTCTCCAGACTCAGGACCAGTGACTCTGGGTTTTATGTTTGTGCCATACTCGTCACACCTGATGGGATTAACTCTAGGAGATGCTCGCTCAGCGTCACTGGTGAGTAACCTCAGTAGAAGTCAGGAAGTTCAATTAAAACCTTGGTTCTTTAATGTGCAGATCCTAGTAGCTCTATTGTCTATTCTAAGGTTAAATAAAGATGCAAGGTCAATGCAACCTCTGATGGAGAAAAGTATTATATAAACTCTTTATTTTCACTGGAAAGAGGTTTTCTCCATGTCAACATGATGTTACTAACTGTGTCTTTTCTACAGCTGCTGCTGAGCTCCAAACTCAGAGACCAACAGAGAGTCCACAACCAGAGAGCTGGAGAAACTTCTGGATCTATGTTGGACTGCCAGTTACAGCATTTCTACTGTCTCTCTTTGCTGCTATCTTTGTCCTCAACGCTCGGCTTACTAAATCTCCTTATAGGAAAAAAGTTCAATGTAGATTCCAGACGATGAGTTCCTCAGAGAAACAAACCCAAAGAGTCTGAAACCCTCTTCAAATGAATCGTTGGAGCATAATGTTATAAAACAAGAAAAGTCCAAGGTTCTCATCATCTTCTGATTTAACTGTCAGAAAACTACTGATGATGGAAGAATGTATATTTGTATGCAGAAGCTATTATGAAAAGAACCACAAAGCGTAATACGTAGTGTTTATTGATGTATTCACTGTTTGCTGTAATCACATTACATTCTGTGAGCACTACACAAACTTGAAAGACAGTTTAAAAGATCAATGGAAATGATTCAGATGTATCCACCATGTTTTAACTAATTGATCCTTGACTGGATTTATCCGTGCTGATTGTATATTTTCAACACATGCTTTGTAGGAAGAAATGAATGTAGTAACATTAAACCTAGTTAGTAGGAGTCGAAGAAATTCAAGTGTTGCTGAATTCCAGCTGAAGTTATATAAATATATGTTAAAGTAGAAAAACATTACTTTTTTTCCCCTCTGTTATCCAAAATGTGGTTTGTAAAGTCTCTGCAGTGCAGAGCAGAACAGGGGTTTTGTATTTGGTGCATTACTGCTTATTTTGAAGAGACATATATGTTTTCTTTTGTTTAGTACAGTAGCAGCTGAATTTTCTGAGAATGTGATTGTTAAACCAAAAAAAAATAAGCGCTTGTTGAGTTAATTTAGGCCTTGTATCTGATTCACCAGCACTTCCTATCAGCGACGTGCAGTCAGTGGAGGCAGGGGAGGCAGAGCCTCACCTGTCATACTCCAATGTAACGGAAAAACAACTAAAGAAAAACGAAATAGTAATAATAATAAAATGTCTCCACTGATCTTGTGTAAATGTGATTTATGTATGATTCTAATCGCTTTTTATAGTCAAAATCAGCAAATTTGCCGAGCTCCGCTACGGGAGTGATGACAAGTGAGGCAGGGGCGTGCTCTGCACAGTAACTTGCTGGAGCACGGGCACTAATGCAGCGCGGGCACTTATTTTGTGAGCGCGCTCAAGCCATTTACTGTGGGCTGAGTTGAGGCACAGATGAGAACTGAAGTTACCTACTGTAACTCCAGCTTCTATGAGTATTGGCGTAGCCCTCTAAGGCTATCGCTATTGGGTAATCCCCCTGCACACCCGCGCAGCACTGAAAACACTTGTAGTCCACGCCCGCCCGCAAGGTGGGCCCCACCCTCGGGCTCCCTTCCGGTATAAATAGGAATGGGACCCGACAACCTGCTCCCACACAAAAACCTTTTCTTCAGCTATTCGTGGAGCCAGTGGGGCCCAGAACTTAGAGGGCTACGCCAATACTCATAGAAGCTGGAGTTACAGTAGGTAACTTCAGTTCTATTTCGTATATGGCTTCGCCCTCTAAGGCTATCGCTATTGGGTTAAGGGCGAAGCAAGATGTAGTCTGCGCCCCACTGGGTCGCCCCGGTACAAGAAGCACAACCACACCTGCTCAGATAATAACCCAAGCCTATTGCGCCATGCGAATGGCGCATCACAGTCCCTGGAATATATCATAACATGAATATTGACCATGAGAGGACGAAGGCTGGGAATAATACATACCCGTCCGCTGTGAGAAAGTAGAGACGAAAGTCACACTTTGCCCAGTGACAGAAGGAGGGGGAATAGCAGCTCTCTGTGTGCAGACAGGCAGAAGAGCGCACAGCTGGGTCCCCAACATCACACACTCTGACAAGACATTCCGTACGAAATGTGTCAGGGGAAAAAAATGGGGATGTCCCTCTCATAAAAGGGAAATACAGGCCACTCTCCGTGTGCCGAGGCAGGAGAGAGGCGCACAGCTGGATCCCTGACGTCACTCACTCTGACAGGACACTCAGCACAGGGTGTGTCAGTGCGGAATGGGACATCCCTCAAATAAAATTGAATAATGAACAGGGAGAAGACCAATATGCAACTGTGCAAATGTCTTCCACTGACATTCCTCCGTGCAAAGCCGTGGAGGAGGAACATTCCTCTGGCTTTGAGGAGGGGGAAAGAAGCCAGCCAGGGTGATCACTCTTGACCTAAAAAAGTTTGTGATGACCTTAGCCTTAGGCATGAAGCCGGTTTAGCATAAACGGCTGTCTTCCCTGGCGATTGAGGTAGGCTGCCGTGGCCTGTTGGCTGGGCGAATCAACACATGTTTGATTGTACAGCAACGGGGCGAAGTGCTGGAATACTTCCCAACCCGGAGAACAGCTCCAGCACATTTACCCCTGACGCACGGGGTCGGTGCGTGGGCGAATGAACCACCTCTGGAGACCCCTCCTGTGGGGGAGACCCCGGGGAATCCCCACGTGATCAGCTGACGTCATGCTGAGCAGCTGTATCACGGAGAGGGCTGTCACCACGCTGTGGGATGTGACACGCTGGATAGGGAGCTGTCAGTTCCTCCACTCGCTGCAGCGAGAGCCGCACTCTGCTGGCTGAGTTTTATTCCACTCGCAGATAAATGAATGTCTGGGGGGGAAGAGGACAACTCGAGCGAGCTATGCAGTTTATAAACCAATAGGTTAAAACAGCAGGCTTTCTGCAGCGAATGACCCACCTCTGGAGTCTCCTCCTGTGGGGGAGACCCATGGGGATCTTTGAGCTTTGACAGATGCGATACGAGATGTAACGTCTGTAAAGCGACTTCCTCAAGCTGGATCGAACCTCAAACAGCAGGTCGTCCAGAGAAAAAACCTCATTCTCATCCCTCCTCTCTGTGTAGTGGCTCCAGCCTTCTCTACACAAAATGCGAGGAGCCAGGGAACATCCAAACAGCAGACGATTGTCTGGTCTGATATTCCCTGAAAGAGAAACGCAGGAATTCCCTGTGTTTCGGGATGGTGGATATGGAAGTATATGTATCATCCTTCAGGTGGAAGTGAACCAGTCGTCCTGGTGAACACATTCCAGCACCTGTTTGATCGTCAGCATGGGAATACTGATAGATCAAGGATGGGTCTCACTCCCCCGTTGGAGAGGCTTCTCTGTGATATGCTGTAATGGTCGTCATGACCGTGCTCTGTAGGAGGCATATCTGAGACAGAGGAATGCCGCGAGCTATGCAGTTTATAACCCAATAGGTTAAAACAGCAGGCTTCTGCAGCGAATGACCCACCTCTGGAGTCTCCTCCTGTGGGGGAGACCCATGGGGATCACCGCGTGACCAGCTGATGCGAATGCCAAGCAGCTGCGTCACGGAGAGGGCTGTGCGGGTTTTAGACACGCCGGAGGAGATCTCGCTGCAGTTCCTCCACTCGCTGCCGCAAGAGCGCGCTCTGGTGGCTGAGTTTAATTCCACACCCAGATAAATGAATGTCTGAGAGGGAAGAGGGCAGCTTTTCTCCAAATTAATTATGAAACCCAGGCTTTGACAGATGCGATACGAGATGTAACGTCTGTAAAGCGACTTCCTCAAGCTGGATCGAACCTAGCAAACAGCAGGTCGTCCAGAGAAAAAACCTCATTCTCATCCCTCCTCTCTGTGTAGTGGCTCCAGCCTTCTCTACACAAAATGCGAGGAGCCAGGGAACATCCAAACAGCAGACGATTGTCTGGTCTGATATTTCCTAAAAAGAGAAACGCAGGAATTCCCTGTGTTTCGGGATGGTGGATATGGAAGTATATGTATCATCCTTCAGGTGGAAGTGAACCAGTCGTCCTGGTGAACACATTCCAGCACCTGTTTGATCGTCAGCATGGGAATACTGACAGATCAAGGATGGATCTCATCCCCCCTGTCTTTTTCGGGACAAGAAAATAGCGGGAGTAATACCCCTGATTTTCTTCCCCTTGAGGAACCCTGGAAATAGCCTCTTTCAACAGGAGTTCCCGCAGCTCTGCTTGGAGCGCAAGACACTGTTCTTGGGATGACAGGAGTGTTTCCTGTATCCCCTTGAACTGTGGGGGGGGGAGGTGAACTGCAGGGTGTACCCTCTGCTGATCAGCCTGCTCATCTATCTGTCCATCAGACACACGCGCTGTCGCTCTGAGAAATTCTCTGAGAGCGGGCGCACATGGTCGAGATGTGTTGTGGTCGTCTTGGCGACGAGCCACGTCAGAGCCCTTGCCGCTGCTGCCTGTGAGGCAACCCAAGGTGGGTCTGAAGCGAAAGGGCTGTGAGGGAGCCTCCACACGCTGCGTTTCACTCTGGCTCTCATCATGAGGCGTGTAGACGCTCAGGGGATGAATGGAGATGTATGCAGTGTTGACCACATGAGGCGTTATAACGGCGCTCATGGGTTTATTATGACCGTGTGTAGGAGACGTATCTCGGACAGAGGAATGCCGCGAGCTCTGCGGTTTATTAACCGATAGGTTAAAACCAGCAGGCTTCTGCAGCGAGCCCTGCTGCCTACTAATCAACAGATTGGTGGCAGCTCTTCTTCCCCTTGAGGAACCCTGGAAATAGCCTCTTTCAACAGGAGTTCCCGCAGCTCTGTCTGGAGCGGAAGACACTGTTCTTGGGATGACAGGAGTGTTTCCTGTATCCCATTGAACTGTGGGGGGGGGGGAGGCGAACTGCAGGGTGTACCCTCTGCTGATCAGCCTGCTCATCCATCTGTCCATCAGACACACGCGCTGCCACTCTGAGAAATTCTCTGAGAGCGGGCGCACATGGTCGAGATGTGTTGTGGTCGTCTTGGCAACGAGCCACGTCAGAGCCCTTGTGGGCCTGACGCGAAAGGGCTGTGAGGGAGCCTCCACACGTTGCGTTTCACTCTGGCTCTCATCATGAGGCGTGTACACGCTCAGAGGATGAATGGAGACAGTGTTAACCACATGAGGCGTTATAACGGCGCTCATGGGTTTATTATGACCGTGTGTAGGAGACGTATCTCGGACAGAGGAATGCCGCGAACTCTGCGGTTTATTAACCGATAGGTTAAAACCAGCAGGTTTCTGCAGCGAGCCCTGCTGCCTACTAATCAACAGATTGGTGGCAGCTGGCTTAGTTGGCGAACTCTGCAGTTTATTAATCGATAGATTAAAAAGTGCAGGTTTTTGCAACGAACCCTGCTGGCTACTAACCGACAGGTTATAGACAGTTGGTTTACACAGAGTGGAGGATATGTGAGAAACACTTGATGATACTGATGACTCAGACAAAAAGTTGAAAAATGAACCCCTCCGTCTCTGGGGTGGCGGGGGAGCGGAGACGCGGGGCGAAGCCCCTGCCGCCGCCGACGGGCGCTGACGCCGCGGTTGCGGTTGGTATCTCTCCGCCTGCCGCCGTGGCCGGGTTGGGCGCTGCGGCTGCTGCGGCCGCTGCGGCTGCTGCGGGTGTTGGTGCCGTCCAGCAGGCTGGAGCCAGCTGACGTGCTGGCGGATGTCGTCCGCCTGTTCCGCAGCCGCCTTCATGGATTCCACCATGGCGTGGAACTGGGGTCCGAACAGCCCGTCCGGGCTGATTGGAGCATCCAGCAGCACTTTTTCTGGCCGTTTCCGTAACGGACGCCTGCTGCAGCCAGAGGTGGCGCTGGATTTGCGTCACCCACGCGGCGATTCTGGCCTGGGAGACAGCAACAGACGCACACAGTGTGAGCGCCGTGCTGGCAGCCTTGGCGATCTCTTCCGCTTCGTCAGCGGCCAAGGTGGTGGACCGCTCCACCAGCGTCACCACCGAATTGGACAGCAGCGCGATGTTGTTTGCCGCCGTCGACGCCTGAAAGGCACACTGGTGCACCCGGTCGGCCTGGCGGGTAACATACTGGTCCCTGGGGGAGGCCAACGTAGGGCGCCGTCCGGCGATCATGTTGGTCTGCCTTACCCCAAAAAACGCCGTCAGGCCCGGCAACACATCTGTAAAACCCTCCACCTTGGTGAGGGGAACAAACGTGGACACCGGGGCCTTGAGAGTCCTCGGGTTCGCCGCCGCCCCCTCCTGGTACCTCCTGATGGCGGGAAAGCGTGGCCAGATCGGGTCACTCCTGACCGTCTGCACCTGCGAAAAAACTCCGGCCATGTCGTCCGGAGCACTCCTCTCCTGAGCTGGGGGAACGGGGAGACCTCTGCAGGCGGCCGCCTTGCAGATGATCCCCGGCAGTTCCAGCAGGATGCCACCTATCGCCGGCAGCGCCGTGGTGACGGAGAAGGGAACCGCGTGCTCGGCCAAGTCGACACCCTGCTCCGACTCTGTCTCCCCCGTCCGGGGGAGAGGAGAGAGGGGAGAACCATACGGTGAACCGTGGAGGGAGATGGGGTAGGAGTCGTCCGACTCCTGCCCGGCACTTTGCTCCAGGGGCACGTTTCGGCTCCAGGAGCACGAATCGTCCTCCTCGGTCGCAGCAGCGAGAGCGTCCGCTCTACGCTTCCTGTCGGCCGAGGGGAGACAGGCACAGTGCTGGCATGCGATCTGCTGGCTGAGAGCCGCGTACGCGTGCTCTGGCCCCAGACAGAATTCGCATTCAGTGTGCCGATCATAACTAAAAATATATCCGGTTCCACATGAGGGACAATCTCTTACACAATCGTTGCTCATGGTTTCTCGGATATACGTCTCAGTGCTTCAGTAACGGGGTGCTGAAGAAAAAGAGGGAGCAGGTTGTCGGGTCCCCTTCCTATTTATACCGGAAGGGAGCCCGAGGGTGGGGCCCACCTTGCGGGCGGGCGTGGACTACAAGTGTTTTCAGTGCTGCGCGGGTGCGCAGGGGGATTACCCAATAGCGATAGCCTTAGAGGGCGAAGCCATATACAAAATAGAACTGCCTCACCTCAGAATGCGTCACCCCACAGAAACTGGCTGGAAAGCGGGCCCTAAGCGCATGCCTGTTCCCATCTCACTGTAGGTCACCAATGTAATGTATGTAGATCCCTTTATTACATTTATCCTCGCCATCCATAGTATCTAAATAACTTATTTCACGTATATATGATATTTAGGCTCGCTGGTCTCAACGGCAATGAAAATGCACCAGGGGAGGCAGCCATAACCTCTGCCGCACTGAAGGGGGCGCACGTGAACCCACAGGTTCTTGTTGCTACTGTAATTCTACACAGAGACGGTAGACGTAACAACAAACTAGACTTTTGAAACTACAGGAAGATAAGGAGGACTTTTACAAAAAAGTAATATAGATTGTTGTCCAGAAGGATAGCATGGACTTCATCTTCAAGTCAAGGTAAGACCAGATTTGTAATGAAAATGGGATCTTACTAAGAAAGAACAATCCAATATTTAGATTTTGGGCATCCTTTTGTTGAACGGTCTGTTTAAAATGAATCGAAGCATCAGACTAAAAAAGCTTTTGAAAATAACCGAATATTTCGATTAAGGTCAAATATAATATTTGTAAATCTGACTCAGTGCCTCACCAGCCATGAACCTCACCGCACGTCACTGCTTCCTATGGTATGTTGTTGCTTGAAGTGAGTATATCTAGACTTTCCTTGTTGTTGGGAGTTTGATTCTTTATGGTTTTTGCACTTATTGGAAGTCGCTTTGGACAAAAGCGTCAGCTAAATGATATGAAATGTATGTACATATTCATTTTGAGTTAATTATTCTAATGTTACTTTGCTATTTTTGTTGAACGATGTATGCATACAGGTTTCTAAAGGTGGAGTAAAGGATGCATTACTGTGTGTGTGTGTGTGTGTGTGTGTGTGTGTGTGTGTGTGTGTGTGTGTGTGTGTGTGTGTGTGTGTGTGTGTGTGTGTGTGTGTGTGTGTGTGTGTGTGTGTGTGTGTGTGTGTGTGTGTGTGTGTGTGTGTGTGCGTGTGTGTGCGTGTGTGTCTGGATTTCAGCCCCACTGTGTTTAATCTGTTACAACCCGTTCTGTAATAAATAAAAAGCAGTTTTTGTTTCCATTATTTTGAGATTTCTTTTCTTTTCTGTGGAGGTACTATTGACCACATCCCATAATATATGAAGCTTTTCTAGTCATTAATCCTGTTATATACTTTTATTTGTCAATGTAAGACTTCATTCACACATCTAAACATTCACTACTTTTGTAATTCAAACCTTTCATAAAATTCTGAAATACTCAATATTTTCTCAGAACATTTCCATTGAGATGAATGGACGGAATGTTCGAATTTGACTCGATTTCACCGTTTTTGATCCATCTTCAGCTGTTCTTTATTCATTCATACATTCAAGTAGAAACTCCATTCAGGCTTCAAAACGTTCCACATATTTCATACCTTCTGACTTTTAAACAATATTCAAATCCCATTAAAGCTTCTCAAAATATTCAGCCTGGTTTGACTCTTAGTAAAAAGGCCACATTTCAGATTTTAACATTGGTGTGTATTGCGCTGAATGTTCAGAGTGGAGCTGTTGGAAAATAGCCTCACAAATGTATTTTTAATTTGCTCTAACTTCCACATTTGTTACTCTTTGTACTTCATTTTACTGAAGAACGTATAAAAAAGTGTCCTCTTTCCAACAATGTGTCTGTGGAATCAAAGGGACTTACACATGCAGAGCTGTGAGCCTCGCAGTAACAGGAGTACCAACCAACGGCCCCATTGACTCCTATATTCATTAATAGCAGAGATTTCAGAAATGAACTCAACTTTGATCTTCTGATTGATACTCCACTCAAACCTTTACATGTTTCACTTCTTTCATACATTAGGAGTTACAGCTTTAAGTGAGATACTAACAGACAGATAGAGACTAAGGTGCAGATTGAACTGGAAACACGTGTTTGTTGAGGCAGTGTGAGTTTCACAGTAGAGACAGGTATTATTACAAAGTGTTCAATCACTGTCTCCACTGCAGGATGTGAAATGAGGACACCTGGTGGACAGGTGCAGAACGACAACAACAGAGAAGCATCAGCAGAAACATCGACAGATCTGAAATAAATGATAAATAAATCCTTCATAAATGTAATGTGATGTTTAAAATGTTTTTTACTTGTATATCCAGTGAGAATGTAAGTTCATTTTGAGGAATCCTGTCATGTTTTTTCCTGATTAAATAAAATAAATGTACATATGTTGTAGCTGCTGCTCTCATTGATTCTGCATGGTCTGCTGGATTACTAAAAACAAACCATTACAGGCTGTGTGTGAAAGACCAGAGACTTCACAGCATGTTCTGAAATGGAAGTTGCCTTGGTATTTGTGTTGTGGTTGTTGACGGCAGTGTGTGACCCCCGTGGTAAATGATTGCCCCCCCCATTCGATTTGTTCTCGAGCCTGATGTAGTGGAGTAAAAGTATAAAATAGCATAATGTGAAAATACTCAAAGTACAAGTACCTACATTTCTTACTTAAGTACAGTACTTGAGTATATGTTCTAAGTTACATTACACCACTCTGTACATTCAAAAGATTTATTTTTAACTGTACAAAACAACATGGCTTTCAAACATCTCACAATAAACAAATAGGCATTCAGAATGAAAACAACATCAGGTAGGTCTGCCTGCAGACGTCCAATAAAGCTTATTAAAAACAACATTTCTTTGTCTCATTCTTCTACAACTTCACATATTTACTATGCAAAACATGTCACAGTGTCTAACTTCAATACAAAGTGCAAGAAAACAGAACAAATATTTCATCAGGAGTGAAGCAACGTAACGGAGACCGAGAGCAACTCCGATAGGAAAGATTACAGTAAATGATAAATACTGTATAACGTAACAAATGCTGTTTATAGATTCTAGACCTCACAGCTACAGCGTTATACAAACACACATATGTAGGCTAAGGCTGAACAATCCAACGAAACAGCAATATGGACTTATCCAAATCAAAGGAGGTGCAGTATTTGTTAAATATGTGTCAGAATGCAGCAGAGATTCCAGCCTATAAATAAATCACATTAGAAAGATTTTGGTTGGTACAGATTCTCTCAGAAATCACATTTGGTCATTTTAGTTTATCTCTCAACGAAAGAAAGATAAGATGTACAGTATACTTTAAGTAAAGTGTCAGAGCGCTGGAGATCTAAAGAGTAAGTATTGTGCAGGAGTGTGCACATTTCTTTAGATGAGCATTAATGTAACAGATAGTGTCAAACTGTTTCTATTGGTCCACCTGCTGAACTGTTGCCTGTCTCTGAGTCTGAACCTTCTTCACTGGCTGGTTGTCGTCTGAAGTTAAGAAGCACACAGCCAATCAGAGCAAGTAGAACAGAAACCAGTGCTAACGCTGAGTAGAGGCCAATCCTTCCCCTTCTTTCTGTGTTTGGAGTCTCAGGTTTGTTCCAATGTGTCGCTGCTGGAAAAACACCAAACAAAACTGTTTCAAAAACATTTCCCTGAAAAAGAAAACTAAACATCTACAACATTTCTCAGGTTCTCACCCTGAGAGTTTAACATTATAACAAAGAGGAATGGGGGTTACTCACCAGTGACGTTGAGCCAGCATCTCCTAGAGTTACTCCCATCAGGTGTGACGAGTATGTCACAAACATAAAACCCAGAGTCATTGGTCCTGAGTCTGGAGACATGAAGTGTGAGGCGTCCTTCTGTGAGGACGTCTTTGTCCCACTGGACTCGTCCTGCAAACTCTGGATCCTGAGACTCTGGGGATTCAACACCTTGATGGAGATGAAACAGGACGTAGGTTCTGATATATGTATAAAGCTGACAGATGGTAGAAATGGATCTGAGAGAAGTGTCTGTTCTGGAGCTGAAGGTCCACTCCAGGGTGATGTTCTGGTTCTCCTCTGCCTGATAGGAAGTCTGAGTCACATTCACTACAAATGTTCCTGTGGAGGAGACACAGAGGGACTCTTTAAACTGCAGCTATGTTACTGTGGAGGAGACACAGAGTGACTCTTTAAACTGCAGCTACGTTCCTGTGGAGGAGACACAGAGGTACTCTTTAAACTGCAGCTATGTTACTGTGGAGGAGACACAGAGGGACTCTTTAAACTGCAGCTACGTTCCTGTGGAGGAGACACAGAGGGACTCTTTAAACTGCAGCTATGTTACTGTGGAGGAGACACAGAGGGACTCTTTAAACTGCAGCTATGTTCCTATGGAGGAGACACAGAGGGACTCTTTAAACTGCAGCTATGTTCCTATGGAGGAGACACAGAGGTACTCTTTAAACTGCAGCTATGTTCCTGTGAAGCTTTACTGAAGCTCTCATCAGGACTAACGCTTCATTCAGTAACATTGTGCTCTTATTTATAGCAAAGCTGCAGGCTGGGAAACAAAAGGTACAGAAGAATATTAGTTTCATGCTTTGTTACATTATTTAATAAACATTTACCTTTCTTCACAAAATGCTAAATACAATAAAAGTGTTACTCCTCTGTGTTTGTTCTCTTGTATGAATGCCTAGCACTAAACCTCTTCTGACAAAAGGGCTCAAAGATGCTGCTCTGTGAAGAAAAGAGAAACTAAAAGTGTGTTTTCTTTAGTCTTAGGGGGAAATAAAGGAGTAAACTAACCAGAGACACAGGGGGTGAGGAAGAGGAGCAGCAGGATGAGGAAGATCATCTTTTCCTGGTGAGGACACACACCATCAGGTATTAAAGAGCAACCAGAGGACAGTAATCGTCTGACACTAGGTGGCGCCAGATATTAACATTGTATTATATTTCCTTTGAACTGAACCAGGACCCACACCACTGTCGATTACCCCAACAACAAAATGACGTGATGTTGTGCGTCCGCTGCGTCGGCCGACATGTTTTTTTTCAAGCCTCTTTACCCCTAGATTCCACCGGGTCCGTCTGCGCCGCGTTACCCCTAGATTCCACCGGGTCCGTCTGCGCCGCGTTACAGCTGCGCCGCGGTTTTGGTCCGGCCTCCTCCGGCGTCATACCCTACCAGGCGCGTTTAAGAAGCATTTCAGAAGCGGAGCGTCTTGCCTGCCGGCTCGCAGTTTTTGTTGATTTGGGCATATTTCCTGGACAGGCTACTTTGTACAGACAAAGTTAATAATAACTGTAATATTCCAGTTATAAACGACATGAATCAAAGATGTATTGCTGTATTTTAGTGGTAAATAAATGCATTCATCATCATAATTATTCTATATATATAATTTACACAGTGCCTGTTAACCGGAGGAGAACGCTGGCATTTCTCCTCCTACTTGAAAGACTACGGAGGGATAGGGTCTGCAAAATTAGTTTGTGTGTGTGTATATATCTATATATATATGCTATATATGCTCTGAAAGTTCCACTTCCTGCCTGCTCGACCTTACGTTACGGCTGCGCCGCGACAAAAATAGGATTCGATCCTAATTTTAGAAAAGCCCTGCGCCGAGCCGCTTCTGGGACGCTTCTGGGACGCGTCTGAGCCGTAACGCGCCGCGTGTGGTGGAATAGCACCCATTGACTAGAGTGGCCGCGGATACCTTGAGCACCGCGGCGCAGCCGTAACGCGTCCGTAACGCGCCCGTAACGCGCCCGTAACGCGCCCGTAATGCGCCGCAGACGGACCCGGTGGAATCTAGGGGTTACGGCTGCGCCGCGGTTTTGGTCCGGCCTCCTCCGGCGTCATACCCTACCAGGCGCGTTTCAGAAGCATTTCAGAAGCGGAGCGTCTTGCCTGCCGGCTCGCAGTTTTTGTTGATTTGGGCATATTTCCTGGACAGGCTACTTTGTACAGACAAAGTTAATAATAACTGTAATATTCCAGTTATAAACGACATGAATCAAAGATGTGTTGCTGTATTTTAGTGGTAAATAAATGCATTCATCATCATAATTATTCTATATATATAATTTACACAGTGCCTGTTAACCGGAGGAGAACGCTGGCATTTCTCCTCCTACTTGAAAGACTACGGAGGGATAGGGTCTGCAAAATTAGTTTGTGTGTGTGTATATATCTATATATATATATGCTATATATGCTCTGAAAGTTCCACTTCCTGCCTGCCCGACCTTACGTTACGGCTGCGCCGCGACAAAAATAGGATTCGATCCTAATTTTAGAAGAGCCCTGCGCCGAGCCGCTTCTGGGACGCTTCTGGGACGCGTCTGAGCCGTAACGCGCCGCGTGTGGTGGAATAGCACCCATTGACTAGAGTGGCCGCGCCGCAGACGGACCCGGTGGAATCTAGGGGTTAGCGGCTCCGTAGAACCAGAATCAGAATGGGTTTTATTACAAAGTAGGTTTACACATACGACGAGTGTGCTTTGGTTTATGTGGTGCATACAGATCCACAGAAAGAATAATACATAGTACACTAAATACAATAAAAATAGGAGTGTTGTGGGAGACGTGACTGACAGAAACATTTAAAAATAAAGTATATTTTATATACACATTAACAATAGAAGCATATATTTGATACAATATAAAAAATACACAACGTCGAAATATACAGATTTTTTTAGAAAACACTATAATTAACAAACCCACTACTGAAAACAGCATGTAAACATTATGAAGTGTGCAAAGTAGCTGCAGTTTTAAATACAAACTGAAGTGAGCGCACATTAGTGATGGGAATTCCGGCTCTTGGTGAGCCGGATCATTTGGCTCGGCTCACCAAGAAGAGCCGGCTCTTTCGGCTCCCAAACGGCTCTTCAGTTTACCACATATTATACCTTTTATAATTCAATCAAATGTAGCCCTGTTTTGACTAAAGATTTATATGTGTACACATATCACTTACATTATTCAATACATCCTTTGTACTGAAGTATTCAAAAGTAAAAATGACATGTTTAATATCAATGATTTGCTGTGGCCAATTGTTTTCATTGCATTTACAGACCCTTGTATCTCTCTGATACCACCCAATGAATGCACAGACTTGCTTGTAGAACCACGCTACACAAAGCAGATAGCAACACCTATAAAAACTTAAGCATAGACATTTAAAAAAAGGGGCTACTGTATCGACATTTTAAAATTATATTTAAAGAAAAGGCCCTGACAAAACAGCAGGGCTCTATTTCAGTATTAACTATAGAAAAAAAGACAGCAACAGCTGACATCAAATCTTTGCTGAGCCCAAGGATAATCATAAATAAATAACATAGTGAAAATAAATATATTGCAATGCTCAGTACAGCAGCATCCAACCGTCTCTAATCCTTGGATATTACATGTCACTGCATGTATGCACGGAGCAGCTGTAGCGCGGAGATCATCATATCATTCTTTCTTGTATTACTTAAAGCTCCCATGTCATGCTTTTCTGGTTATTACCCGTCCCCTTGTGTGTTATGAAGGTTTTTATGCATGTAAACGGTCTGCAGAGTCAAAACCCTCAAAGTACACCCTGTAGCGAGTAAAACTCTAACACAGAAAATACCTCCCCAAAACGCCTCGTTGGAGATACGTCACTGCCCATTTGAGTCTTCCATTTAGTTCCGGGTACGGCCTGATGTCATGCAGTACCCGGAACGAAATGGACCAATCCCGAAGAGCTATGGTCACACCCAGCGGCGCTGGCCGCACCCTCTGCCAGCCTAACATTTACTGTTGGAAGCTCTGGTTCAGTTCACAATCATCCAGTCATGCAACTGCCAAGGACCTGTTTCCTGAAATGTGAGGAGAAATCTGAGCTGTTTGTCCTACCGACGGAAGAACCACGACGAAGTCAGTGGTTGAACACTGTTCCTTCAGAGGTTCGAAGAACCGGCATTTCACAGACGAAAGCTTCCAAAACATTGCCCAGTTTGAGGCCGGATATGCACAGCTTGTTTGGACCATTTGGAGCAGGGGAAGATCCGGGTACACAACCTGTAAGTTTGCATTGTTATTTGTGTATTTATCAAACAAGACCGTTTAAATATGTAAACTGTGTTGGACTGCTAAGCCATTGACACAGTGCTAACTGTGCTAACTAAGTTGCTAGCGTTTCCATATATCAACTCTAATATCAGCAGATGGCCTTGCATACATGTATCTCATAGCAGGAGAATGTCTGCATTCACACACAAAATACCTATTGACAGTATACTCCGGGTGATTTGCCGTGCGGTCAGTCGCGAAACGTAATTACATTGTAGCTGGCGTAGCGTGTATGCTACCGATCTAACCCACGGAGCTAGAGCTAGGTTTGGTCGGAAAAACATTTTTGTGATGCTACGTTGCTAGCGTTTAAATATATCAACTACAATGTCAGCAGATGGCCTTACATGTTTGTCATGGCAGGAGAATGTCTGCAGTCACACACACGGAATACTCATACAGTATACTCCGGGTGATTTACCGTACATTGTGACAGTACATATACTGCATGTATAGCTAACGAGGCTAGCTGTATGCTAGCGCAAAACAATGTATTCATGCAAGTTACATTGTATGACCGAACGTAGCAGAATACCCGTATACGATTGCAATTATAAACACGTTATTGCTAGCCTAATATGAACCACTAGATTTTGTTCATAGTAGTTTTATTACACTGCATTATAGTTGCCTTTCCTCCAAGCTAACATTCATATCGTGTTAGCTACCAAGGTAAACAAAGCTAGGTTAGCATATTAGCAGGCAAGCTGTTCATTACACTCCTACCACAACTACTACTAACGAATCTAAAACAACTAAGTTTCTCTAATATTTTGTGATTTGCATTTGATTTCGTCCAGCCAGATCCTGGCGGACAATCCATGACGGGGACGGGACTTCTACTACTACTGAGGCCTCGTGCTAAAAGGCACCGGCTGCGCCCAGGCAAGATGCGAGGAGGAATGGATGATATACCGTGTATATATGTATATTTATGTTCATTTTGTACATTTCTAAAAATAAAGTTTAATGGAAATACTTAGTAGGCCTATCCTTTCTTCCCTGAATTATTTGCTCCTATAACATATCATTCATATATAGCAAACCATGATTTGATTTCTCATCAAACAGTAGTAGTTTATTACAGGTAAAAATAACTTACTCTTTGTTATGACCAGCTCGTAGGCCACAACGGAAAGGCAAGGAGACATACACGAGTTTACAAAACCACGGCACATTTATTGTGGTAAATGCAGAGATAGGTGGTCGGGGAGAGAATCGCCGGGCCGCTGGGATTAATAGCACCGGCTCCGGAGGTGTCCGTGATCGCGCTGATTACCCTCTTCAGCTCCACCCCACCGTAAGCCCTGCAACACACCTGCACAAAGGCCCCGGGGTCGTCACACTCTTCTATAACAACAGTTGTAGGTTCAGTTCGGTTAGTTAGCGTATAAAATATCAGCTGTACCGACGCCATTATTACACTGATGTTCCCCGAAAAAAGCGGGCGGAGCCTCTCTGGTGGTTGACTAATCAGAACAGAGTGGCCGAGCTGACCAATCGGAGCACACTAGGCTCACAGGGAGGGGGGGGGCAAGAGCTCCAACGAGTCGTTTAGTGGAGAGAGTGAATACTGCTGAATACACATGCTTGACAGAGATGCTGTATGCGAAACCAATGTGAGTTTGGAAAATTGCACAGTATAAATCTATTTTAGTATACCTCAACAATG
Source organism: Trematomus bernacchii (assembly GCF_902827165.1). NCBI lineage: Eukaryota > Metazoa > Chordata > Actinopteri > Perciformes > Nototheniidae > Trematomus > Trematomus bernacchii. The sequence continues at coordinate 162,594 of NW_022987583.1, read as the reverse complement.
TAATTATGATCAGTGGAAATGGCCATGACATGGGCCCTTTAACAAAAAATCCCAACTCGTTCGCGGGCACGAGCCGGCTCCCGTCGTTCACTTAAAAGAGCCGGCTCTTCGAGCCGGCTCGTTCGCGACCGACACATCACTAGCGCACAAGCCTGAGAAAACACTTTAATAGACAAACATACTAGATAGATATACAGGATATAAAGTGTGCAAAGTAGCTGCAGTTTGAAATAAAAGCCTGAGTATAACATGTACACATTGTTCAGGGTTATTGAAGAGAGAACAACAGAGGGACATCTGGTTGCGAAAGAAACTATAGTGCTAAATACTTAAACTTTAATATATCCATTCATTACCTTGGATGTCTTCAGTCACAGAGTTGTCCATTCAGTCGCTTCCTTCAGCTGAAGCAGTACTGACAGCCTGGACTTTATTGAGTGGGAAGGAAGTGGATCTGAGGATTTCACAACACTCTCCTAACCCAGCGACAGTTTTCTAACCACATCCTCGGATGCACACATGAGCACTCAGATTATCACGCTGTCACACTGTATGCATTTGCAGAAGTCGCTTCATGGAGCATATTTTTCAAATTAAATGGATGAAAATAGCACTTTTTAAATATAAAAGAAGATCACAGATATGCAGCTGAATAAATGTTAATATTATTCACCATGGGTTTAAGAATAATAAACCAATATGTATAATAATAGCCCCCTAAGTACCCTTTCTTTTTGTTTTGTGTATCTCTTCTCTTGATTTGAATTCAGTTCACTCTCATTACCCTCTAACCACAAAGGAAACGAGTAATGTAGGATACAGTCTAAGGTATCAATATAGCAAACAATATAATAGCAGTTTTATGTTTTCTATAACTTCTCCATGTTGAAATGAATATTAGTTGTTTGTTTAACTGTTACGACTTCCCCTGCAAATACAGTTTTTGCAGCGTATGGCTCTCCTTGTTGGCTCAAGTCCACTGCTCTCAGTGTCAGTGAAGACTTTTAAAAATGCAATCAGGACAATATGACTTCTCACAGAGTGTAAAATAAATACACTTTTCAAGGGAGAAAGAAGCTGTGTGCCAGCTGACCTGTCCTTTATCACAAAAGCAGAAGTAAAGACTGAGCATGATGACATCAGCTCTTTGTGGTTATATTCAAACTGGTTTCAAGGGCTTTGTAGCTGCCGAGGTGGAAGAAGTGTTCAGATGCTTCACTTGAGAAAAAGTACCAATAAATTACTGTCAATATACTTCATCACAAGTTAAAGTCCTGCCTTCAAAATCTTACTCAAGTAAAAGTACAAAAGTATTATCAGCAAAATGTACTTAAAGTATAAAATGTAATCATTGTGCAGAAAAATTGCCTTTATGTGTGTATAATTATATTTATATATGTGACATTTATAGATAATATTGCTGCATGAAGTAGCATGGAGACACACTTTTTGTAAAATATTTAAATAATTGGAGTCTTTATAACTTAAAGAGTTAGTCAACTGTTTTTAGAGATGCATTTTGTTCCAAGAAGCTAAAGCTGTTAAGTGAATGTATTGGAGTAGAAGTATAAAGTAGCATACAATGGAAATACTCAAGTAAAGAACAAGTACGTCACATTTGTGCAGTTACTTTCCACCTCTGAGTGATCAGTCACAGCAGGAGAGTCAGTAAACAGTCTGCACTGATCTGACTGCATGTGGGTCATTCTTATTATCTTATTATTAAAAATACTAGAAATCCTACCAATCTACGTGGGAACCGGGTTGGGGGGGGGCTCGAAAATATTTCCAATTACCCAATGGGGGCCTGACAGAACAAGTTTGGGAAACTCTAAAAGTCATGAGTTTCTCAGAAAAACTGTGTTCATATTTGTGAAGAGAATGATCCAAGAGGCTTTTTAAAGACTTTATTTAAGGTTAACAAGGAGGAGACGTTTCTCAACACAACTTCCTCTTAGCAAGAAACAGCTGCAGCCGGAAGAGACTAACATGGCGTTCAGTGTTGCTGATATGTCCCCTTTAACCAATCATCTTATGACATGCCCCCACCATCTGGAACGCACTTCCTGCAGAGATCCGCAACGCTGCTTCCCTGGACATCTTCAAGTCTTCATTAAAAACTCACCTGTTCACCGTGGCCTTTGACCCCTAACCCATCACCGTCCCCTGCTTCCACTCCTACTGCTATTTATTACATTTTTACTTTATTATTAGCCCCTCTTGTTTGTTTTTTCACCAGTAAAGCGGCCTTGGGTCCCTTGAAAGGCGCTATACAAATGAAATGTATTATTATTATTATTATTATTATTATTATTATTATTATTATTATTATTATTATTATTATTATTATTATTATTATCATTATTGTTATTATTATTATTATTATTATTATTATTATTATTATTATTATTATTATTATTATTATTATTATTATTATTATTATTATTATTATTATTATACCTAAATGGGTGAGTGCTAATTATATTCAATGAGCACTTTGAGGGTCCTCGGACAATGAAAAGGCACTATATAAATGCAGTTAATTTACCATGAGTGCATTACATGCATTCGCTGATGATGGGCACCTCATGGAAATATATATATTCAGATTTTTCATGTTATTCTTTTATTGTGAAAAACCTAAACAACTTCCTGTGCCCTGAACATGGCCTGAGGTCATCAGTGTCAGCAGCCATTGGTTACTGTCACCTTTGACCTATCAAATATTTAAATAATTGGACTCTTGTTACTTAAAGGTGGGGTAGGTAATTTTGGAGAAACCAGCTCGAGATCGCTAGAATTTGAAAATACACAGCCGGAAAAAATCTGCCACTTCCTTACAGAGCCCCTCCTCCAACACACACGAACGCGCACATGACCAATGAGGGCACGAGATAAGTTTGTGCACAGATGGAAGGCTGACAGGCAGGTAGGCCATCCAGTTATTTCAGCCGGGCCGGCTCAGATGATTGGTCGTGCTTTTCACAGTACTACAGCTTCCACAGATGATATTTTTTAATGGATTTTTTGTCAAAGCACTTCAGATATTCATTGCTATCGGGATGTTAAGAGCATTCCATGGAATATAACAAAAAGTGTATCTCGAGCCGGTTTCTCAAACTTACCTACCCCACCTTTAAAGAGTTAGTCGACTAGTTTACATTTTTAGAGATATGTTTTGCTAACGCTGTTAAATAAATGTAGTGGAGTAACATGTCATTATTTCCCTTTTGAATGTAGTGGAAAGTTCATGTATAAAGTAGCATAACATGGAAACTGAAGTACCTGAAATTGTACTTCAGTTACAGCAGAGTCAGTGACCTGGGACTGAATGAGGCTCAATCTTAACTTGATCCTACAGCTTTTTCACACACACCGCGGGTCAATGTTTACCTTCAGATCTGATCATAAGAGCTGCTACAAACACAGCAGGGCGGCGTACGCAAGTCCAATCACAGTCTGTCTTCGTTTAGGCTGTCCTTATGAGACACCCAGAGGAGGAAACTGGTACTGAAAGTTGATGCTGCAGTAATATGTCCCTGAGAGTGTTTTATATGATATCTGTGTTATGTTATATCTGTATATCTACTGTAATTATTCAGCGAACTCATGTGTCTGCGCCAAATGAAGCTCAGCGTAAATTCAATCAGGAAGACCAAGCTCTTCATTCAGATGACACGTCACCTCATTACACTCTCCTTCCTCATTAAATGATCGGGGGCGTCACTCCCCAGCTAACCAATCTCTCCTCTCTCCATTCTCACAAGCCTATCATAGCTCCCGCTAATCCCTTTATATCTGCTCTTCCCTCCGTCAGCTGTCGTTTCAGGTGACAAAACGCAACCCTCCTCCACCCCTTTCGCCTCCCGTCTCCTTCAGGACCAAGCTAAACCTTCTCCCTTCAGTCCGTTCCCACCTACTTATCACCACTACCAGTGTCTAGACCCCGGGGGGTTTCATCGGAGCGGTTCTTCCCCCTCCTGAATGATTATCCTGCAAACTGGGGCCTAATCGCCAAACACCATTTCATTCTCCTGTTATAATTGTGGCAATCATTATTACATTCATATTATGGTCCCGGTAATAAATATGTATTCCATACATCAACGTCTCTCCTGATTGAACTATTATTTGTACCTTTGGCCCACCAGACAACGAGATACAACGGCCTAATGACTGATGGGAAAATCGCATGCAATCGCATGAGAAACAGAATGAGAGGTCTTACAAAGAAACTTGTTATGAATTGAAGAGACTTCACACATCAGGGGTATCATATGGTTACAACACTTGGGAAACATTAAATGTGTTTTGGAAAAACCTTGTAAGTGTTCCTCGTGAAATGAAAGAGATATCAGTCATGCAAGCGTAGAGAACGTTTAAACTTTGAACCAAATGTCCGATTCCTCCCCGACAGCCGACATGTGGAGTCCATTCAAACTCCACCAGAATAAAGTTGACTCACCTGAAGCTCCTCAAACATAAATGAAATGTGATCGTGCTGTAGTTCCTTTATAGTTCTCTCTTTTAGGCTAACAATCATAAAGTGGTGTTAATATGTGGAGATTATCCTGCTGAACAAAACCGGTACGTTTCATAAAGGTTTGAAATAATCATCAACTAGGGTTTTTCTTTAGCTGTTCAGTATTTCCATCAACGGATCACAGCGTTACAGAGAGCTGAATGTGCACCTCCACTAAGGATCATCATATGGAGACTAGAGATTAAAAGTGCATTTCTGTTTCTCCTCTTTCTTTCCATAGAGTCTGCCTGGTTTTAAATGACTCACTCAGAAGAGTCAAAGCCACTCGTATAGAAATAGGGATTCATTTACAAAATGTACCTCTTTATGTGCTGCTTTACTGAGAACAGCTTTAAAGAGACACACTAAGAGACACAGGAGGTGAGGAAGAGGAGAGGCAGGAGGAGGAAGATCATCTTCTCACACACACACACACACACACACACACACACACACACACACACACACACACACACACACACACATACACACACACACACACATACATACACACACACACACACACACACACACACACACACACATACATACACACACACACACACACACACACACACACACACACACACACACACACACACACATACACACACACACACACACACACAATGTAATGTCTTTCCTCTACATTTATTTAACAGCTTTAGCTATTCTTTTAACAAAATGCTTCTCTTAAAATTAAACTAGTGCACTAACTCAGTAAGTCAGAAAAAAGTCAAAGATTTAATTATTTTACAAAAAGTAAATCAGCACTTTGTCTCCAACAGTAAAATGATTCTTGATAGAAATGTCATATATAAATATCATTACACATAAAGGACCTTCTCTCCACAATGATTACTTTTTATAGGTTTCATTTCTGCATCTATCGGGAGAACAATTATGAGTTTACATTCTCCACATAGAGAAGCTGACAACTCAGCATGACTCTGAAATCTCTTCCCCTCACGAAGCACACATTGAACTTTATATTTATCCACCAACAAAAGGTCACCCTTGATGTGTAAAGTCCTTTTTGGCATTATGGCATTTCAATGTATAACAACGCGTTAATGAAATATGTTTTTAGTTTCTCGTTTTGTGTCTGATCAGTAAGTTTGTCTTGAACAACGTTTCAACATCTTTCAAACTTGTTCTCTTATCTTGGTTTAATGTGCAACCTGTTGCTGGATCCTCTCTCTCTGCAGGAAACAGAAGAAGATCTTTATCAGCACAGAAAGTGAAACCGTGGACTTACTAAATAAAGTTCAGTGCTTTAATAGCGCTATGTTCATCTGAGTTATCTCATTAATAAATGTATTTGTTGACTTTGAAACCGTAGCCTTTCATTCTTGGACATAGCAGTATATCAAACTGATATATAAACGAGGGTCTTACAGTCCACTACTCAGACAGAAAGCAGCAGGTTTTTAATAAGGGCCTCCAGCAGACAGACAGCTCTGAGGCCAATGAGATAGAAACATGACATCTATCAGTCACATCAGTAAATGACACTCCATACATCCCCCATTTAACATCTGTAAAGTGTTATATCTATATTTATTTATTTCAGTCACTGTGAGTTTCATCATTTGGCTGTAAGGTCATTGATCCTTCTTCTTATTCTTTAACTAATATACGTGTTGAACGTTATTTAAGCCACTGGTTTACAGGGTGTGTCTGAGGACTTTCTCTCCTGAACCGTCTCCTCCTGTTGAACCTCTAATGGAGAACAGGCACCACATTAAACCAAGATAAGAGAACGAGTTGGAAAGATGTTGAAAGTGAGTCACAAACACCGTGAAGGATCTGTATGAAATGTCACAAGACTGTTTCAGTTACTTTGTGGTCCCATAAGAGTGTTCTTTTTTACACGGACTGTCAGATATGAAGGGGAAGTACGAGATATGTTAATGCTAAACTGTAGCTGCACTACTGAGATGACTCAATGCAGTTTAGCATTATATATTATATATATATAATATACAATTGAAAAAGAATAATCTCAAACATGTGGTTTAACAGTTTGTGCTCAGTCCTGTAGTTCCAGTGAGAAGTGTGTCACTTTTAGGTGATGGGAGAATGAGAGAGCATCATGGGGTTAGTCACTTTTCCACTGCAGTTGTGTCTTGTTTAGAGGGAGATTTATTTTGTGTTGAGCAACGTCTCCTTCTTGTTAACCTTCAATAAAGTCTTTAAAAAGCCTCTTGGATCAGCCTCTTCACAATCTGAACACAGTTTTTCTGAGAAACTCATGAAAAGTGACTTTTTAGAAATACAGACATGTGATGGTCTTATAAAACATGATGTCTTCAGATAAAAATAACAGTATTCAATTGAGTTAAAAGCAGTCACATGATATTCAATTTTACAGCAGTAAATGCTGAATTCTCTGATAAATACCAACAAAGTTTAATAAAGTTTACATTATACCAGAGTATTTGATCCAATAACATCCTAAAAAATGTTTCAAACCAGTAAGAAACCTTTCCCCCAAAATATGTGGAAAATTGCAAATATTTAAAAGAGTTGAAAACATCTACAGCTGTAACATGCGTCTGACAACTAACATGTCATTGTACCACATTTGACTGCACTGTCAGTACTGCTATCAGGAGCTTCTTTCTTTTTAAATACACAAAGATATCTGAGAAAGCAGAACGGACTAATTTAATTGTGTATTTTATATATTGTATCTTGTAACTTTAAGGTTGCATTGGACTTATATTGTAGATATATAAATATCAGAATCAGAATACCTATATTAGTATAATATAATATATGCTTATATTGTTAATGTGTATACAGTATATATATATAGATATATATATATCTATATATATAGATATATAAGCTTTATTTTTGTCATGTATTCTTTTTTGTGAGATTTGACAACATGAGTTCCTGAGAGAGAGAGAGAGTAACGTTATCACATCAGGTGCACATTGGTACGGAGAAGTGCTCAGATCTCGTAGTTAAGTAAAAAAGCACCAGAGTGTAGGAATACTCTGTTAGTAAAATGTAATGTTTTGACTCAAGTAAAATTAGAAAAGAATAGAATAGAATTGGGGAGGGATCAAACCCCTCTTTAATGATCACACATGCAGAGCACACAGCACACAGTGAAATGTGTTCTCTGCTTTTAACCCATCCTAGTACCAGGAGTCTAGTACTAGGAGCAGTGGGCAGCTATTGTACAGCGCCCGGGTAGAAAAGTATTCTCATCAAAATATAGTTAAAGTAGAGACAGTAAAAGTAGTCATTGTGCTGATTGGTCCATTTCAGAATATATATGATATGTTTTATATGCTGGTAAAGATGCAGCTAGTTTGAATGACTTTGTATACTGCAGGGTAGCTTGTGAATTTACTCCAGGTGGAACTAAAGTCTGATTTCACACTTGATTATATTTCACATCATTCATCCACATCTGTGAAGTAACTAAAGGTATTAAATACATGTAGTGGAGTAAAAGTACACCATTTACCTCTGAACTGTAGTGGAGGAGAAGAACAAAGTAGCAACACATTTAAATACTCTAGTAAAATACAAGGACCTCAACATTTTACTCAAGTACAGTACAATATAATAACATAATTATATATATTTCATTTATTTCACATTTAAATAAAGCAATGTTAATTCGGTTTACAATTTGTTTAGTTTTTCCCTTTGAAAAAAAAAAGTACCGATAAGAATACCGTTAATGTACCGGATCGATAAGAAAAAAATAAGAGTAGTAGTACCGTTAAAAAACCTTAACGATACCCATCCCTAGATATTACACAAGTAAAGTGTTAAGAGAGAGAAATGTTGCTTTACGGATTTCAACACTTGATACTGTCACCTTGATTACAATTTCACTTGATTCCAATTTCACTTGATTCCAATTTCAGATACCTGTATTAACTGAGTTGGTTTAAAGAGAGAAAACATTTTTCATCGACTAAAACTAGACTAAAACTATGAAGGATAAAAAGGATTAAAATGGGACTAAAACTAATAACCATTTCGTCTAAAGACTAAGACTAAATCAAAAATAGCTGCCAAAATTAACACTGCTTGAGCACCAATAGCATTTGTGATCAGACTTTAAAATATGAGAAGAGGTTTGTAAAACAAGACATGCCACTTAAGATTTTTGGGGAGTTTTATAATTGTTCTCTCCCGAGAGATGATGTAACGAATCCATGGTCGACAGATTGGAGTTTGGAGTTTCTTTCTCACTGCATTTCCCTCACTTTCCATGAACAGAGAGAACACTCTTGACTAGTGTTGACAGTTGAGGCAGGGTTAGTATTGGCATTGGGACAGAGTTTCAACAGTTTTACTCAAAGCAAATGTTATCTTCAGGAAACACACATGTTACTGCAGGAAATTGAAACACGTCACACAGCAACGCTAAAAACTAAATTCTTGAACTGTGCATGAATGCAAAAGCTGTCTCTTTCTCCTCAAGAAGCACAAATTCACTATACTATAATAACAATAATTATTTGTATTATTACTGTTGGAGGAAATACAAGGTCTTCTTTATTATGGGTTTTCTGATGGGCATGATACTGTGTGTGACTTTGCACTGTGTGACCTTGCAGCTGCCTCTTCGTAGATAGGAGAAGGCAGGGCATAATTCATGTTGTTGATTCCAACGAGAGCACACACACTTTGTCTCCTCTCCTCTTTGAGGGGCAAAGAGCAACACTGCCTTTCCAGAGATATCCCGACGCCTTCCCGACACCTGATGACGCCAAACGGATTTACGACACTGTTTGGTACCTCCTGACTTTAGACTATATAAGCTTGATGTTACTTCCTGCTCCTTGGAGCAGCATACCTCATGTGTGTGAGTTGAACCATATCCTTTGTATGTGACTTAACTCTGCTCCTTCTTGCAAGAATAAATTAGTACCTGACTATTGATTCTCAACAATTACTGTTATTAAAACTGAAGGGGTTCAGTTGGTCCTCTCTTTCTGCTTTGTTCACTGATCTCAAAGCAGAAATATCTCCTGGTTCAGTTAAAATAAAATGTGATACCACCTAGTGTCATATGTTACTGTCAGTCCTCTGAAGTATTGTGACGACCAAAGACAGACTGAAGGTTTTTTAATGTGTGACATTGATGTGTGTACGTGTGTGTGTGTGTGTGTGTGTGTGTGTGTGTGTGTGTGTGTGTGTGTGTGTGTGTGTGTGTGTGTGTGTGTGTGTGTGTGTCCTCTCACAGGGAGAAGATGATCTTCCTCATCCTGCTGTTCCTCTTCCTCACCCCCTGTGTCTCTGGTTAGTTTACTCCTTTATTTCCCACTTAAGGTCCAGAAACACCAAGCAGTCACCAGATTGGGTTTTCTTTAGAGCTGTTTTCAGTGAGACAATGCAGTTTTCTGATCATTTTAAGTTTTCAAGTTTCAAGGCTTTATGGCATATGCCCATTAGCTACAGTGTAGATATGTCAATGAAAAACATAGGTCACAGGCTCCTCCAACAGTGCAACAAATATATATATATATATATATATATATATATACATATAGAGCACATAAAACAGATAAAATACTGCAATAGAATGTTTTGATATGACAGATTTGTGCGTAATTCTCTCACAAAGGAACTGTAAGATACACGTTTATGTATGGAAAACTTTATAACTTGGTAAAATATTCATTCATTTGTAATGAATGACTTGACTAACATTACTTTTTTTAAATATATGTTTTTAGATGCTTTACTTTTGACTTCTTTCATGTTATTTTAACACAACATTACTTTTTTCATATTTTTCAACATACTGTGATATTTGTTTTTTCTCTCCTTTTTCCATTATATTTTTGAATATACAGTGATTTTTATCAAAATACAACATGCAACTATTACATTATACAATATTACGACTTTTTGCGATATTTTCAACACAATATACTTTTTTTGTAGGGCTTCAGGATATTTGGCATGTCATGCATAAAACCGGTGTCATCTTTCCTGAAACTGACGTGCTGTCCGTTTTACAAACAAGTTATCTTTCTGCTTCTTCACCCTCTGAATTTTCCTCCCCCGTCCCTCTTCCTTCAGCCATCACAACAACAATCAAGTCAGATCTGTGAAATTAAACACCTCTTCCCAAAGCGTGACTTCCCTATTGAGGGAGTGGGGCAGTAGGGCCTAACCCGATTGGCCTAATATACTAACATGCAGAACGTATGGTGTGTTTGAAAAAGACTAACCATTTATCCAGTTCAAGCTGTCTTTAAGATGTGACATTGCGCTCTGACTTTTTCCCCGTAAAATCGTGACAAACTATTACTTATTATTAAATTTGACCTCTTGCTGCTTGGTTGAAAATGATAGATGAAAAATAACTTTTTTAAAAGAGTCAAACAGCGAGGGACATTATACGGGTGAAAGAAACTCTCATTTCTACAGATTTCAGATTTCTTCCTTGCTTTTGTATGTGTTAGTAAGATACTTTTAGATACACTTTGAAGTGTGCAACACTTTACAACTGATAGAATAGTACTTTGTAAGGAATTCGGTTTCTTGGTAGAATATAAAGTACTTTGTAAGGAATTGGGTTTCTTAACAATCCTGCTCCATCATTAAATCACTTAATCTGCTACTTCCAGGCAAAGCTTTAAAACTTGTATCGTGTATTAAGTCATGTCTTGGCAAAAATGAGAGTCCTGGGTGCTTTAAAACATTTCTTAGAACATTTTGATATATTCAAACACATAATGAACTGCAATGACTCTGGTTCACTGCTGCATCAAATTTATTTTACACTGTTGTGAGGACAAGACTGTGAGACTCTCAGACCCTTTTGTTGTCAATCTAGTTACCCTTGATCTATAAAAAAGTCACCTACTACTTTTATTTGTCCTCTCTAAATTAGATTTAGGGTTTTTAAAATTCTGAAAAGGCGTGTTGTGAGGGGGAAAAAACAGATGTATGTATGCGGTTTTGAATGATGGCTGGTTGATGAAAACTGATCCAAAATAAGGGGTCAGGAATAATATGGCTTGAAATATGAGCAATCATGTTAATAGCTACAGATACGATAAAGTACTACAACAACAACATAGGAGTGCTTATACTGTATGTTGTAAAAGCAGGACAAACAAATAAATAAAATGCTGCATTGTTTTTTAAACAAGAACCATATGCCCAAGGCATTTCTACATTTAGATGACATGTTCAGAACTCAGTACATTTGGACCAATAACTAATTTAACCATCAACATCAATTTAAGTGCACACAGCAGGGCAAACAAACAAAAAACAGGCTTGTGTGCATCAGACAACTCAAATTACTCCACTTTAACCATATTTAGAATGTCCTCATTTTAACTAAAGTAATTTTGTAATGAATTGAGATTCTTAAAGAATCAAACTCTAAATGGAGAGTTTGTGATTTTAACACTGTTTTGATGAAACAATGCAGTTTTGATACATTTACTTGACTAACATTACTTTTTTAAATATATGTTTTGTTAGATGACTTTACTGATTTTTGCTTTTTTTTTCTGCTACCAAGATACTTTTAGATACAGTGTGTTGTCTGGCAACTTTACAACTGGTAGAATGTCAATCACCAAGTTTCAAGGCCTTATGGCATATGCCCATTAGCTACAGTGTAGATATGTCAATGAAAAACATAGGTCACAGGCTCCTCCAACAGTGCAACAAATATATATATATATATAGAGCACATAAAACAGATAAAATACTGCATTAGAATGTTTGATATGACAGATTTAGGCTTTTTTCTCTTGCCAAGATACTTTTAGATAGACGTTGAGGTATGCAAAAAGTCAAAACTAGAAAAATCAAATACTTTGTCTAAATATATGTTATTTAAGAATGTGACTCTTAATGGCAGCTTTTTGATTTAAGTAAGACAATCCAGCTAAACAATGTCGTTTTTGATGACTTTACTGATTTTTGCCTTTTTTCTGCGACCAAGATACTTTTAGATACAGTTTGTTGTCTGAAAACTTTACAACTGGTAGAATGTCAATCACTTTTGTAACACATGTATTTTCTTAAAGACTGTGACTCTAAAAGGCAAGTTTGTGATTTTAACACTTATTTACTGACACAAGGCAGATTTTTGACTTTTTTTTCTCTTTTCTTGTGTTACCAAGATACTTTTATACACTTTGATGTATGCAACACTTAACAAAAGGGTATAATATGAAGTACTTTGTAAGGAATGGGGGTTTCTTTAATACCCCGTTTTTTTTTTTTTTTTTAAAAACACTTGTTCAGTTAAATAATGTAGGTTTTCTCTGATATTTTAGTTATTTTCAGCTACCAAGATACTTTTTTGATACACTTTTATGTAGGAACATTTGACAACTGGTAGAATGTCAATTATTTTGTAACAAATGTATTTTCTTAAAGACTGTGACTCTAAAAGGGAAGTTGGTGATTTTAACACTTTTATTTTTTCTCCCGTTGTCTTTCACTCACTTTTCAATTCTGCAAATAAAAAACACTTTTTTTATTTGCAGAATTTCATATTTACAATTTATTGTTTTCACCCCATAGGAATCAATAATACATTTATACTGATTGCAACATCCCCAGGATCTTCTCCAGCACAGAATCCCCCAGATGAAGGGAAATATTATAATGGAGTTTTTGCACTTCGGCCAAAGTATTCATGTGTATGCTGTTTTTGACACAAAGATGCATTACATCTACAAACAGAGCATACAATGCGAGCACATGATACACTTTTGGTGTTTGTTTCATTTCTTCGGTAATGTTACAGAATGTTTCGGAAAATGAAGATTCCAGTACCACTTTAAATGTTTCGTTTACAATCGTTTCCCAATGACCCGGAATAGTACTGCCAGAATGAACGATATCCAAAATGTCTTCTAGTTTACAAACTTCAGCCGTTCTGTTTACACGGGGATCACTATTCATTCTGTTTTCAATCGTCATCAACAACACACTTATTAAACAGGTATTGACTGCATTCTGATAGATATATACAGATTGTTTTCCATAGTAGTTACCCATTTTTATTTTACTTTAAAGAAAAGTCAAAGTATCGAAAAAAATCCCTGGCTTCAATCAGCCGCTGGTTATTAGTCTTCTTCCTCTCCATCCAGCTCGGCATGGATCTTTTCAAGTCTCTCCTTGAGGCGTCTGCAGTTTTTGAGATTGTGCAGAAAAGCCTCTGAAGCGCCTTGGATCCTCCATTCAGCCGTGTAAATGTTTTTATCATTAAGACTCTGGTCAATCGCAGTAATGAAGTCGGCGAGCCAAAGTCTTTTCATTAACGCGTTGTAATTGTTTCTGAAGAAATATTCTGGAATGTCATTCAGACAATCGTGTTGCCTCTGACTGGGGTGACTGACTCGGCATCCATTGCAGATTTCTTCTCTGTACCGATGCAGCACCTTCTCCAGAATATCAACCAACTCCGATTTCACTATGTTCAAAAACAGAGATGTCTTGGCCCCAGGAGTAACATCAGCAGCAGTAGTACTGCAAGATTTGGGTGTCCACAATGGTGGTGACGATAGTAGTCCAGGAGTTTGTTCCTGGCTGCAACTCGCGGGGGGAGACTTGGTTTTTCTCAGATCCCTGGCTAGTTTTCAACGGTCGTCTTAGTGGGGTCCTTCGTTTTAGATTATTTGCTGAGTGGGGGGTGGACTTATTGCGTTGAGTGGGGGGAGTCATCTGTAGAATTGAGAGTTTTTAGAAAGTTCTTTAAGCTTTGTAGCTTTTTCATCTATCATTTCCAACCAAGCAGCAAGAGGTCAAATTTAAGAATAAGTAATAGTTTGTCACGATTTTACGGAAAAAGTCAAAGTATAGTTTGTCAGAAAAAAAAATATATATGGAAAAGTCATTGTGTACAATAGTATGTTGAAAAACAAAAACAAAAAAGAAACTCAATTCATTACAAATGAATGAATAATTATAAAGTTTTGCATCCATTAAAGTGTAACTATAAGTATCTTTGTAGGAGAAAAAAACTAAAATAATTTAAGTTACTTCCATAAAAACTGGATTGTCTTACTAAAATCCCAGAGTGCCTTTAAGAGTCACAGTCTTAAAGAAAATCTGTTCAGAAAAAGTACTTAACTTTGTACCAGTTGTAAAGTTGTCATACATAAAACTGTATCCAAAAAGTAAGTGAAAGACAACGGGAGAAAAAATAAAAGTGTTAAAATCACCAACTTCCCTTTTAGAGTCACAGTCTTTAAGAAAATACATTTGTTACAAAATAATTGACATTCTACCAGTTGTCAAATGTTCCTACATAAAAGTGTATCAAAAAAGTATCTTGGTAGCTGAAAATAACTAAAATATCAGAGAAAACCTACATTATTTAACTGAACAAGTGTTTTTAAAAAAAAAAAAAAAACGGGGTATTAAAGAAACCCCCATTCCTTACAAAGTACTTCATATTATACCCTTTTGTTAAATGTTGCATACATCAAAGTGCATCTAAAAGTATCTTGGTAACACAAGAAAAGAGAAAAAAAAGTCAAAAATCTGCCTTGTGTCAGTAAATAAGTGTTAAAAATCACAAACTTGCCTTTTAGAGAAACAGTCTTTAAGAAAAAATCTAATCAGACAATGTACTTCATTTTCTAGTTTTAAGGTTTTGCATACCTCAAAGTGTGTCTAAAAGTATCTTGGCAAGAGAAAAAAGCCAAAATCTGCCTATAGTCAGTAAATAAGTGTTAAAATCACAAACTTGCCTTTTAGAGTCACAGTCTTTAAGAAAATACATGTGTTACAAAAGTGATTGACATTCTACCAGTTGTAAAGTTTTCAGACAACAAACTGTATCTAAAAGTATCTTGGTCGCAGAAAAAAGGCAAAAATCAGCAAAGTCATCAAAAACGACATTGTTTAGCTGGATTGTCTTACTTAAATCAAAAAGCTGCCATTAAGAGTCACATTCTTAAATAACATCTATTTAGACAAAGTATTTGATTTTTCTAGTTTTGACTTTTTGCATACCTCAACGTCTATCTAAAAGTATCTTGGCAAGAGAAAAAAGCCTAAATCTGTCATATCAAACATTCTAATGCAGTATTTTATCTGTTTTATGTGCTCTATATATATATATATATTTGTTGCACTGTTGGAGGAGCCTGTGACCTATGTTTTTCATTGACATATCTACACTGTAGCTAATGGGCATATGCCATAAGGCCTTGAAACTTGGTGATTGACATTCTACCAGTTGTAAAGTTGCCAGACAACACACTGTATCTAAAAGTATCTTGGTAGCAGAAAAAAAAAGCAAAAATCAGTAAAGTCATCTAACAAAACATATATTTAAAAAAGTAATGTTAGTCAAGTAAATGTATCAAAACTGCATTGTTTCATCGAAACAGTGTTAAAATCACAAACTCTCCATTTAGAGTTTGATTCTTTAAGAATCTCAATTCATTACAAAATTACTTTAGTTAAAATGAGGACATTCTAAATATGGTTAAAGTGGAGTAATTTGAGTTGTCTGATGCACACAAGCCTGTTTTTTGTTTGTTTGCACTGCTGTGTGCACTTAAATTGATGTTGATGGTTAAATTAGTTATTGGTCCAAATGTACTGAGTTCTGAACATGTCATCTAAATGTAGAAATGCCTTGGGCATATGGTTCTTGTTTCAAAAACAATGCAGCATTTTATTTATTTGTTTGTCCTGCTTTTACAACATACAGTATAAGCACTCCTATGTTGTTGTTGTAGTACTTTATCGTATCTGTAGCTATTAACATGATTGCTCATATTTCAAGCCATATTATTCCTGACCGCTTATTTTGGATCAGTTTTCATCAACCAGCCACCATTCAAAACCGCATACATACATCTGTTTTTTCCCCCTCACAACACGCCTTTTCAGAATTTTAAAAACCCTAAATCTAATTTAGAGAGGACAAATAAAAGTAGTAGGTGACTTTTTTATAGATCAAGGGTAATTAGATTGACAACAAAAGGGTCTGAGAGTCTCACAGTCTTGTCCTCACAACAGTGTAAAATAAATTTGATGCAGCAGTGAGCCAGAGTCATTGCAGTTCATGATGTGTTTGAATATATCAAAATGTTCTAAGAAATGTTTTAAAGCACCCAGGACTCTCATTTTTGCCAAGACATGACTTAATACACGATACAAGTTTTAAAGCTTTGCCTGGAAGTAGCAGATTAAGTGATTTAATGATGGAGCAGGATTGTTAAGAAACCCAATTCCTTACAAAGTACTTTATATTCTACCAAGAAACCGAATTCCTTACAAAGTACTATTCTATCAGGTGTAAAGTGTTGCACACTTCAAAGTGTATCAAAAAGTATCTTACTAACACATACAAAAGCAAGGAAGAAATCTGAAATCTGTAGAAATTAGAGTTTCTTTCACCCGTATAATGTCCCTCGCTGTTTGACTCTTTTAAAAAAGTTATTTTTCATCTATCATTTTCAACCAAGCAGCAAGAGGTCAAATTCAAGAATAAGTAATAGTTTGTCACGAGTTTACGGGGAAAAAGTCAGAGCGCAATGTCACATCTTAAAGACAGCTTGAACTGGATAAATGGTTAGTCTTTTTCAAACACACCATACGTTCTGCATGTTAGTATATTAGGCCAATCGGGTTAGGCCCTACTGCCCCACTCCCTCAATAGGGAAGTCACGCTTTGGGAAGAGGTGTTTAATTTCACAGATCTGACTTGATTGTTGTGTTGTGATGGCTGAAGGAAGAGGGACGGGGGAGGAAAATTCAGAGGGTGAAGAAGCAGAAAGATAACTTGTTTGTAAAACGGACAGCACGTCAGTTTCAGGAAAGATGACACCGGTTTTATGCATGACATGCCAAATATCCTGAAGCCCTACAAAAAAAGTATATTGTGTTGCAAATATCGCAAAAAGTCGTAATATTGTATAATGTAATAGTTGCATGTTGTATTTTGATAAAAATCACTGTATATTCAAAAATATAATGGAAAAAGGAGAGAAAAAACAAATATCACAGTATGTTGAAAAATATGAAAAAAGTAATGTTGTGTTAAAATAACATGAAAGAAGTCAAAAGTAAAGCATCTAAAAACATATATTTAAAAAAAGTAATGTTAGTCAAGTCATTCATTACAAATGAATGAATATTTTACCAAGTTATAAAGTTTTCCATACATAAACGTGTATCTTACAGTTCCTTTTTGAGAGAATTACGCATAAATCTGTCATATCAAAACATTCTATTGCAGTATTTTATCTGTTTTATGTGCTCTATATGTATATATATATATATATATATATATATATATATATATATATATATATATATATATATATTTGTTGCACTGTTGGAGGAGCCTGTGACCTATGTTTTTCATTGACATATCTACACTGTAGCTAATGGGCATATGCCATAAAGCCTTGAAACTTGAAAACTTAAAATGATCAGAAAACTGCATTGTCTCACTGAAAACAGCTCTAAAGAAAACCCAATTCCATACAAAGTACTTAACTTTCTACCAGTTGTAAAGTGTTGCTCACTTCAAAAGTGTATCTAAAAAGTATCTTAGTAACAAAAACAAAAGCAAAAAGCATTAATGTTAACAACTTTTTATCCAGTTTGCACGGATTTCTTTTTTACCTAACTCCACCCCCACCTCTATCTTCTGACATCACAACAAAAGGAAGGGTGACAGAAGGGGTGGGGGGAGGACGGGGGTGCGAGACAGTCTCACACAACTTCAAAGAGACTACCTTAACACTAGTTACAAACACTGATCAAAGGACATACATCATAGGGCTAATTAGATTGACATCAAAGGCTTATAGCACTCCGGTGTGATATCACACCTACATGTTACAACACCTCACCCACTTACATCAAAGGACAGACATCAAAGGGACTAATTAGATTAGACAACAAAGGATCTACTACAAGGGGGAATATCACACCCACACGTTACAACACCTCACCCCTCACATCAAAGGGGCTAATTAGATTAGACAACAAAGGGGCAGACATCAAAGGCTAATTAGATTAGACAACAAAGGATCTACTACAAGGGGGAATATCACACCTACATGTTACAACACCTCACCCTCACATCAAAGGATATCACACCTATCTGTGATATCACACCTACACGCGATAACACCTCGAACAAAGGGGCTCATTAGCATATCAAAGGGGCTAATTAGCATAATTAGTGGGGGATGTGACCTGTCACTTTTTATGCATACTAATGTGATGGAAGGGGTATCATTATAACTACTAGTACGGCAAAGTACTTTGTGTGAAAGTGGCTATTGCTACAGTTTAAAGAGTCCCCCTGTGTCTCCTCCACAGGAACATAGCTACAGTTTAAAGAGTCCCTCTGTGTCTCCTCCACAGGAACATTTGTAGTGAATGTGACTCATACTTCCTATCAGGCAGAGGAGAACCAGAACATCACCATGGAGTGGACCTTCAGCACCAGAAGAGAAACTTCACTCAGATCCATTTCTACCATCTGTCAGCTGTTAACTGAGACCAGAACCTACTTCATGTTTCATCTCCATCAAGGTGTTGAATCCCCAGAGTCTCAGGATCCACAGTTTGCAGGACGAGTCCAGTGGGACAAAGACGTCCTCACAGAAGGACGCCTCACACTTCATGTCTCCAGACTCAGGACCAATGACTCTGGGTTTTATGTGTGTGACATACTCGTCAGACCTGAGGGGAGTAACTCTAGGAGATGCTGGCTCAACGTCACTGGTGAGTAAACTCAGTAGAAGTCACAAAGTAAAACAACTTTAGGCTCCATAGAGCCAAATAATTGGAAAGTTAACAGTTGAAAGTTAACCTCATTGAGGCGCTAGAGGAAATAACAGAAACTCAACAAAGCCATCAGGGAAGCATCCTCTGAGGACCATGAATGTCATCCTCCACAGCCAAAAGAGTTTTGCTTCTCAAATCTTAAAAACGTCCTTTTTTTGTCTAACCGACGGGTTAAAGCAAGCATTAATTACATCTTAAATGAATGAATGAGAGAAAAGTATAACATCTGCATATCATACACCGTGGTGATTCTAGAGCTGGTTGGGAGCCGGTGCCTAAATCTGTAAATCACTCTAAAATGGTTAAATGTTTCCACTTCAGGGAATCATCCTAAGGTTGATTTTTGTCCTTTTCCGCAGCTGCTGAGTTTAAACCAGAGGGAACAACAGAGAGTCAACAACCAAAGAGTGGGAGAAACTACTGGATCTCCATTGCAATCGCAGCAGTAGCAGCAGCAGCTGTGATGGGTATTATTGCTACGAAAGTTTGTTTTACTAAATTTACTCACAAGAAAAGAGACGACCATTCAGGCATACAGCCAGTGAGATCCTCAGAGAAAAAACCCACAGGACCAACACCACTCTACTTAGCTTTGCCCCTTTAGGCTTAGTTTTGAAATGTTGTTTTTCTAAATATAAAGACAGAAAAAACGACATCAATGAAGTCAAACAGCCGTTGGATTCCTCAGAGAAACAACCTGTCACTTCTAACGTGATTACAGTTACAGTGATGACACACTCCGAAACATAGATTCAATCAGAAAAGGGCTTGTGATGTAAAATGTATAACTACATTTAAAAATATGACGTGTGTGAGTACTAACTGTAGAAATGTCAGTGCAAATAATGCTTGCAGGTGTCAAACAGCTCAATTGTGAGGGTTTTGTGAGGACAGTTAACATAGAAATAGAGCTACAAAAAACATCTGATAATGTTACTGAGTTTTATCATTCACCTGTAGGTCATTAATCGCTCTGTTTTCTGCTAACTGATGGATAATGTTACCATGCTGTATTTAATGTGCATTTATCAATGTTACATATTATAAATAAATCACTTTTTATTTTTGTATTTACTGTTTCACTGCACAATCTGCATGTATTACAGGAGGAAATATTTGGAAATGTTAAATTGGATCGAATTAAAAGTGTAAAATGCTTTATTACTTTTAAGTTGTTATTCTTTTACACTATTGTTCATCATGTCTCTCTGTTTCATGGACACTGCAGCTGCCTTGATAATCTGCCAAGTCTTTAAAGTGAAACTAAAAACACAATCGGGAGGCAGTGAACTGAGAGGAGGTTCACCTCATGGGAAAACAACTGAACCAACCTGGTCTCACCAGAATGCGTGACTCCACCACGACTCCTTAACACCGCATTGCGTGGTGGACTCACAAACTTTGCTATATTTACGTGTCTGCACCACGCAAACAACCCTAATGTAAAGTGAATGAGGCTCCTTTGTCGTGGTGCACACACGCATTTCTACAACGTCCAGCAGTGAGCTTTTATTCTATAAAACGTTTTTAAAATCTACTTTATAGCTTGTAGTAACTCACGGGAGGCTTCTTTTATTTTATTTTTATTCATAATAATTTTTATTTTTCGTCAGAATGTATTATGGTGCATTATTTACCAATTTTTGTTCTCAAAAAACAGTGCATTGTGTGTAATACAACTGTGATTATTATTAAATTAGTTCGTTTTTAAGGAAGGCCAGAGCTTCAGCTGTGTCAAATAGATTGTTCCCTTTAGTTAACGTTATTTAAAAGATAATTATATTCCTATTTGATCATGTCCCCTTTATTGTATTATGGACACAGAGAGCAATGTGAGCGTCCATTCCCATTGGATAACGGAGGATTTTACACTAAAATCAATCGACAGTAAGTATTCTCTTTACTGTCGATTGATTTTACAGTGATATCTGCACTACTCATCAACTCAAAAACACCAGATTATCCTTGTTAATTACACAACATTGATTGGTTTAAATTGTGTATAATGCTTTTGTAATTTTCCCCTTCGATTCGGAGAAACAAATATTTGTTCAGAGTTTAGGATGGCCGAAGACACTACACTACCCAGAATCCTCAGCTATTGTTCCGCTTTGCCTCAAGCTCTGTGATTGGTTGACCTCCAACTGCATTCCATATGAAAAAAACGTTTCGTAAAAGATAAAATCATACTTTATTCAGCAGTGCTTGCTTTACTCTTTGAAAGTCATCACATGAATGCATTGTAATTAATGGTTTGGCTGCATTAAACATTACACATCTGTCGTAGTTCTTTATTTATCTACAGAGATCGGGCTCAGAATAGACCGGAAACTATTCTTTTACCGTTCTATTTTAATTTCACAATAAAGTTAGTAGTAATAATTTGTTTTGATATTATTGTTTTTTATTAACTACTAGACCGCTGGGTCATGTTAAGACCATCTTTTCTGTGTTGCTGTGGGTTTTTTACATCGCTTTTGTGTTACAAATATCAAAACAATAACAGAATATATCCGTCGTAAACTAAACCAGAAACAGCAGTATATTTTATTTTGTTAACACTGTAAACTTGACAGCTTTTTAACCTGCACCTCCTACTGGTTAAAGCACGTTCTTACACGTTTAGAGTAATTGCAATGCAGGTAGATTGTGTTGCTTTTTAATGACTGTTTTAAAATGCCTTTTTCTTAATGTCTTTCATTTTTGTAAAGCACTTTTGAATGTGTTATATTTTATGAAAACATTTAAATATTAAGAGTAAATACTCTTAATATAGTTGGAAAGTGGAAGGTCAATGATATAAATAATATAGAATAGAAAATATCAAGAAGATACTGTAAGTGATCTCTACAATAAAACAGTTTAGTTTCCTGATAGGAGGATGTGCAAAACAGACAAACTAATAAGGCTTTATTTAAACATTAAAGAATACTTTAGGTTAAGGTCTTCTTTTAAATAAGAAAAAAGCTTTGGGGGTATCTACAGATATTAAGCCTGACAAAGTACTTAACGTCTAATATATTGCATGGTTTGTTTTGGGACTTGACAATCAACTTTCCTGCAATGTTAACTATGTTGAAGCACTTATTTTAACTGATATTATACATATTAATTATACTCTTATAAGATGTATGTAGATAGTATAAGAAATGTGCAGAATATGTTTAATGGTGGAGGTACACAGATATCGATAGATGTCTTGTAATGCACGGTTGAGGAACCTGTGACCCAAGTGTTTCATTCATTGCATAACTACACCGTAGTTGTGTATATGATATGTCAATAAACCTTAGAAAATCTTGAAATCTTGAAAGGGATGTGCAAAATAGCCATTATATACAGTTTTTAATTAACTAATAGTAGAGAATAACGAGTAATGAATATGCTTTATAGGGATCTGCAGATAAATATTTAGTCTTTCTGGGTAGTGTAGTGTCTTCTGCCATCCACACACTCCGAAAAAATATTTGTTTCTCCGAATCGAAAGGGGAAAATACAAAAGCATTGCACACAATTTAAACCAATCAATGTTATGTAATTAACAAGGATAATCTGGTGTTTTTGAGTTGATGAGTAGTGCAGATATCACTGTAAATAAAATCAATCGACAGTAAGGAGAATACTTACTTCCGGGTGTAAAATCCTCCGTTATCCAATGAGAATGGACGCTCACATTGCTCTTTGGGTCCGTAATACAATAAAGGGGACATGATCAAATAGGAATATAATTATCTTTTAAATAACGTTAACTAAAGGGAACAATCTATTTGACACAGCTGAAGCTCTGGCCTTCCTTAAAAACTAACTAATTTAATAAACACACAATGCACTGTTTTTTGAGAACAAAAATTGGTAAATAATATACCATAATACATTCTGACGAAAAATAAAAATTATTATGAATACAAATAAAATAAAAGAGGCTCCTGTGAGTTACTACAAGCTATAAAGTAGATTTTAAAAACGTTTTATAGAATAAAAGCTCACTGCGGGACGTTGTAGAAATGCGTGTGTGCACCACGACAAAGGAGCCTCATTCACTTTACATTGGGGTTGTTTGCGTGGTGCAGACACGTAAATGTAACAAAGTTCGTGACTCCACCATGCACTGCGGTGTTAACCTGTTAAGCACCAAGCCTGTTTTTCATGTTTCAGGCTCGAAAATGACATGCCCAAAACAAATGACTACAACTTAACTTCTAAAAGGGTTATATGAATAATTTATTTTATCAAAGCAAGGTTACATCTGTGAGTTGGATGTAGAAGTGTCAGAATCAATATAATTCAGATTTTACATAGTAAAAAACTGTAAATTATAGTGTCCGTCCAAAAATTATTTTTTACAGATAGTGAAAACTACCCTTGGATGATGGGTTAGTAGACTAAAAACTTTAGGAATCCAAAGTACAACATATAATAAGTACCCTGTATGAAGATTGATGGAAAACAAGTGACATTTGACCTTTTTAGAGAGGTTTAGCCAAAACCACCCCACCTCTGAGGTGATTTGGGTGAAAATGTTTTTTTTTTCCATATCTCTGGCCCCCCTTGCTCGATTTTGATGGTTGACACCTCTTTCTGACCGTTAGAGCCAATAGAATCGAAGGGGGAGGCCCACACACACACATTGTGAAGAGAAAAGGTGGGGGCTGCGCGCATGTAAATGTCCAGCAGAGTGAAGCGATCTCTCGCTCTGGCATTTGGAAACGAAAAAAGCAGTTTTATTGCTTATGGATTATCAGAAATAATTTGAAAGAGGACACAGACACATTGGATTAACCTATAGATTAACTGCTGCATCGTTTTTATGCCATTGAAGACCAGTTTTGACCAAGGTAAGCCATGTTAGCGTTTCTAGCTACTTAGCTCCACATGTTATGATGTACGCTTTCGTTTATAGCGTCGCAAATGTTTATCACTGAGTGTTGAGGTGGGCACCACTATAGATTCAGTGTCTCCAGGACGCGTCTATCGTTTTTCCAACCCAGTTTAGATCCCACTTCCGCATTACGCAAGCATCGACGCAGCGTTACGTCACAGCATCAACCTGGCGTCACATCCCTATGGTTACATCACTGCCTCACGCGACACACCCGCGAAATCTGAATCTGACAAGCGAAATACCGTCCTTTTAAACGCCGCATAATATACAATATACAATATAATAGTGCTTCTTTGTCAATATGACTGACGACCACACTTATGCAGTGCTGAGGTAAT
This sequence comes from Trematomus bernacchii, assembly GCF_902827165.1. Classification (NCBI taxonomy): domain Eukaryota; kingdom Metazoa; phylum Chordata; class Actinopteri; order Perciformes; family Nototheniidae; genus Trematomus; species Trematomus bernacchii. The sequence continues at coordinate 138,062 of NW_022987583.1, read as the reverse complement.
GTTAATTCATCATTTAATATTAATTCCTGATGGATATAAGAGGGATACATTAGCAAACATCTGTATATATAGCCTATATATATATATAATGTTTCGTTTTTTTGTTTGTCATCTAACATATTAACGTTTTCACCTTCTGTTTAGGATGTAAAGGTATCTATTTAATATTTTATTTAAAGGTAGACATTTATAATATGTTATTTTGTTATATAATACAACATATAACATTTGACATTAATAACATATTAACGTTTTGCCATGTAAAAATAAAATGTTGGGACATTTATAAAAATGTATTCCTTTACATAAAAGTGCTTTCCAGAGGTGTAAGAAGTGATAAGATCTTGTACTTGAGTAAAAGTACAAGTACCAGAGTGTAGAAATACTCAAGTATAAGTACTAAAGTATTAGCATCAGAATAGTACCTGAATAACTATAAGCTGGTTTTTTTGCTTTCATTTCAGACCTCGTGTTTTAGTGTGCTCTGGAGGCACACAGAACAATATAGAGGAGTACCCGCAGTTGAAGGTATCTGATAAGACCTATCTCTCAATACTATGATGAACATCAAATTACATTGAATGTGTTTGCTCATATCAATGCCTCACCTACACATCATCATCATCATCATCATCATCATCTAAACTATACCACTTAATAACAGACTTATTGTCCAGATAAAAGACAAGGCATTACAAAGAATAACATGCAAACACATGAAGTACATTTAAAGAGAATATAAACATGTTAGCATAACTATACCAATGTTTTAGGATTTTGAGGGTTGGATTTTTATTTTTCAGACTTTTTAAGCCTGCAAGTATAATGTGTATTCTACTCTAGTTCTAAGTAAAGTCAGTACATTTTAAACCTCATGGTCCTCTTTAGTTCTTCAGATCATGGCAAAACTCTTACTGGTATTCTGAGCCGACACAGTATTATGTGTGTGGATTTGAATGAATAGTTGTCTGTTTCCTTGTAGGGTTGGCTACCAGGTGAGTTCAGATACCACGTGTGCCAGTATGAAGAGGTGGTTTCACTGGGGGACCACACTGGTTTTGAGGCCACTTTGAGGCTGGATGTCCACACTGTGGAACAGGTCAAGGAGTGGGTACAAAAGCTGAAGGGGTCATCAGGGGTGACATGGAGGGTGGATGTTACCCGACCCAGGTTGGGGAAGCGGGTGCTTTTCAAAGTAAGTGTTGTCTTGTTGATATTTCTTGAAGTTACCTTTTAATTATCCTTTTTACTTTGACCTGTACTATAATAAATCTGCTTTATTTTGTTCAGGCAAGTTATAAGTGTCAGCATAGGGTGAACCCGAGAGCAGCCAAAAGCAGCAAGAACACCTGCTGTCAAGCAAAAATGCACACGACACTCAAGAGTACTCGTGGGGAAATGAAGTGAGTTTACTGATCCACATACTTATTATTTCACGTTTTGCTTTTTTTACATAATATTGATATATTGATTTATGTTATAGGACCGAAGACCCACACATGCCTGACCTACCATTTAAGGTTATTCTAATAAACAGGCACAACCACAATCTTTTTGTTGCGGACGCCATCCGCCACCGAGATGTTGGGGAAAAGGCAAACAACATAAGCCGCGTTCACACCAAGTACTTTTCCCACAGTAGTTCCTGAGAACTTTAGTTAATGAGAGTTCTTTTAGTTCTGACGAACTAAAGCAGATCGCGTTCACACCAAAATGAGTTCCTGGGGGTGGATTAGGCAAATGAGCCGCTGACGTCACTTCTTCTTCTTCTGCTTAGATTTTCCTGGCAGGCTGCAAACAACTTCACGGCGAGTACAGTAGGTGGCGGTATGCACCTTAAAGTTGCAATCCGCCAAAAAACCGAGAGAAGAAGAAGAAAAGCTTCCGCTTCCGCTGTATGCTTCTGTTTACCTTCCGACCTCAGACACGGTATGGAGTTGATGTTTTGGTGCTCGTGTTATACAGCTTCGTAACGGAGTTATTTAAGCCAATAACTCAGCCACAAATAAAAATACAGATCGACCATTCAAATGCAATAGAAATGCTGAGTCGGAGGCGAAGGCGGTTAAGAAGCCTTAACAAAAGGATTGGACCACGAAAAGCACACGCTATGGACATGTTTCGATAGCTGAGGATGATGACCGTTATCACGCCCAAAGAACAGCAATGGTACGTTCATTAAATCACATTAATACTATCTAATGTAGGATTTATGGAGTTATGTAGGGCTAATTTGTGTCTTTGTATGTATTCCAGATATGCGAATACTACGGAACGCGTCGTGTCCCGCGCTCTCTCTGGGTGAACAATAGTTCCTCGGCCTGGTGCACACCAATGTGCAGTGGATCAAAGTGGATCTTTTCAACTCCTCTGTATTCGCCTGGAAGCAACCATTGGGGAGACGCAACCTAAACAAATCGCCACGGGGCAAGACACGCGCACAGCCCTTGAGGCATCTGAACAGCATGGAAATTGTAAATTGACAATAAAGCTGATCTTTTGTACTGTGCATTTGGTTCTCTCTTTTATTTACCACAGTCAACAGACACAATTACAATAGTGCAGACACACCTTTGTGCAAAGATTAAATGTCAGTATCAAAACAGTACTCATACTGTATATTTGTATATTAATATGAGTATATTATTATGTTAAATGTGTGTTAAAGACAATGGGATGAGGTTGAAAGCTCTTTAAAAAGCTTTTGTATACCATCTTTACTGTGATAAATACATACATGTTAAGCATACACATCTGAAGAACTACGTTACACACACACAGGTTAGTCTGTGTACCGCTGCACTGCTGCTGGTTTAAACAAAGACAGTCATGATGCTAGTGCCGTGCATGTAGGTTCTCTTTTATTTATCAGAAGCAGATCAATAAGTGTCAGTAGTATCAAAACAATATAATAACAGTGGCAATATATATATAATCACAATAATACAAAATTAACTGTCCCAGGTGTAGGCAATTTGGGGTGAAGTGTCTTGCCCAGGGACACAACGACATCCTGACTGCAGTGGGGTTTGAACCTGTGCTCCCCTGATCCGAACACCAACGCACCAGACCACTGCATCACACGCCTCCCAACAAGTCATTGTACAGTTTATCAACGACAAGTTTTTCTTAATTTTTGTATTGAAGGCCTGTTGGATTTAATCAGCTCGCTTAGCACTGCCAGAAGCCCAGCCTGAAAGGTATTTTGTTGCTCCACCTCGATTCCTGGGCCTTGTGTGAATGCAGCAGCCGTTCGTCGTGCATCTCCTTGGCACGCAGGTCCTCATTCTCCTTGCTGACCATGGCACGGCGGGCCATCGCTATGATGGTGTCAAGGAAGCTGTCATCGCGTGCCCACTTTCCTAAGGTGAAATATGCAAGATACAAGATCAGTTTAATCGCAACAACGACACAACATTGTCCAAATCTGTCTCTGCAGGCACACAACAGGAGGAACACAGGGAACACCTTTGATTTGACTATTAACATTTTAAATGGTGAAGGCACTAGCAATTGGGGGATGGAGGGCTCTCAGGACATGATAGGGACAAATAGATACAAATTAAACGTTTTACAATTTTAATGCAAGCATTAATGATGCTATGAAGCTTTGAATGATTCATACCGTAATAGAATAAGCCACATAGTCTTTAAATAGCCTTAGACACTTGACAGTGACTTTATTTAAAAGTTATTTCTGTCTGTAATGCATCTTTGCACCACATTGACATGATAAGCTGCAACAATCACATTTAAATTAAATAAGTGGAGGTGGAGTGTGACTGTGTGTACGTACCATTTGACGATTGACCAGACGATGTGGACCCCATCTGCAAAGCAAAACAAGTTGATCTTACAAACACTTCCTAACATGTAAACAACGCTCTGTATGAACGTGTGAAGCAGAGTGTTAGCCCACCTTGGGGGAGCGTGTCTGGGGTAAGTTGACGGAGTGTTTCAGCCTTTTGACGGCCTCAGTGATGGCCTGGGTCTTCGTCTCGTCCAGAGCACAGCACAGGTTCTTCAGAGTCTGCACCACCCGCTCCACCGTCTTATACTGGGTGATCTGAATATAGAGATACACGTTGGTCAGAGGTAGGAAGTAGCGGAGTACAAATACCTCGTTACTGTACTTAAGTACATTCCACTACTTATTTTTCTGATCACTTTTTACTTCTACTTCTTACATTTTGAACACAAATACCTGTACTTTCTACTTCTTACATTTTGAACACAAATACCTGTACTTTCTACTTCTTACATTCTCCAAACAGGCTGGTTCCTTTAGTTTGAATGTGTGTTTGGTGGCGTGATCATTATTATTTAGAGTCATTGCGTGCCTATTGATTTGAACACGATCCGTGTATCCATCATTTCCTGGTCTTCTCTAAAGAAGAGGGACCAATGAAAACGTTGTCATGTTGCCGTTGTTCAGCATGGAAACATTCATTAGCTAACAATGACATTATTGTTCTATTAATATAAAGGGAGGTCAGGTACTCTTTAAAACAGCTGGTAGTTATGGGTACTTTTTACTTAAGTACATTTCAAAGCCCTCTTTACTTTTACTTAAGAAGTTTTACCAGAGTATTTCAAACACGAGTATCTGTACTTCTACTTGAGTAAAGGATGGAGGTGTGTGGCGCAGTGGATAAGTGCATTGGTGTTCGGATCAGGGGAGCACAGGTTCAAACCCCACTGCAGTCAGCATGTCGTTGTGTCCCTGAGACACTTCACCCCAAAGTGCTCCTGTGGGGATTGCCCACAGTATTGAGTATGTAAGCTTTGGATAAAAGCGTCTAACAAGTGACATGTAATGATTCAAAAAGCTTTTGAATATTGAATAACAAACCAATGTGGTTTACTTGTTATCCACAGTTTAGCTGCTAAATGTTTTTTAGCAATGCTTTTCTTTGTGCTCCACATATCCACAAGTGTGTTTTCACCTCCGTTCCCTCCTGTTTGCTGCAGTATGGCAGCAGCGGTCAGGATGGACCGGGCACAGGGTGTGGAGCTGCCTACTCTCAGCGGGGGGGAACTGAACGTGGAAACTGTGTTTCTCTGAGGGATCCTCCATGTAGTCTGAGAAGCCTTCTGAGGAAACAAGGTCAAACTATTTAGGATAATACAAGGAACAATGTTTAGGCAGTAAATAGAATTTCAATTACATTTCTACTTAAATGTGCAAAAATATTAGAACATCAGTCTTTGTGGCATGCAGGTAATCAACTGTTTAAGCTTTTACCATTAACATGTAGAATGAATGTTGCAAATTACTTGAAATTAGAGCAAATAGTAAATCTATTGTTTACCTCAGTTTAGCCACAGAGGTCCAGCTAGCATGCTAATTGCTAACGCTATATTATCGTTTTATCCCGGAGGGGAAAACTAGTTTCTAATCCTGAGAGAAACACCTCGCCTGAAACACACGATTAGTGCCATGAGTTAGTGAAGCAAATTACAGAACATTGCACACTTATTCACAAGTCAAAACGTGTTCATAGCGGGCATGGATGAGAATAGCTAGCTAGCTAGATGTTATTAGCCAGCTTGGACCTAACGTTAGCAAGTTCTACCATGGCTAGCTCGATCTACTGAGCAAATAAAAGTACATCTAAGACCAGTATTGTGCAGATTAAAACAGTGCAGTGCATGTATTTTATTTTACCTTGGTAGTCGTCCCGACATGACTTTGCCAGGTCTGCTAACTTTGCTGATCCACGGAAACGGCATTCAGTAGAAGCTTCTGAATGTGGCGCTTCGCGTCCTCCGAGTCAATCGCCAGAAGCGCAGACACATCCTCATCCTCATCCTCATCCTCATCACTCCACCGCTCCAATTGATTTATTTAGTGTTGCTATAATAACTGCTTTCACAAAAGGAATCTCTTCGTGTGTGCTGCGAAGCGAGGAAATACAATGGCCGCTTACAACAAAAAATTCTGAGTCAAACGGGCGTGGTTTGCATTCCGCACAGCCAATCAGACGTACGAACTACTTTCTCCCACGACAGACCCTGCTCTGTGGCAGGGACTGAAAAGCGAGTCTCGCGAACTATGTTGAGCTACTTTAGTTCCTGGGGCTTTTTGGTGTGAACGCAAATATATCGTAGTTCTGATGAACTATTGTGGGAAAAGTACACCAAAGTACTCCGGTGTGAACGCACCGGAGTACTCACAGGGCTCTTTGAAATTGGCCACACTCCAACATCTGCATCCTGAAACACGACCTCCAAATGGAGTATGGGCAGCGTTATGTGTACGTGTCGGCCAACAGGGAGATTTGCCCCGACCTGCCTTATGTACAGAGGTGGGTATCACATCTGGAAACATGGTCAAGATACCTACTACCCACTATATAAATAACGATGCAATAAAAACTATGATGTATTCAGTGAATACAAATACGCTTTTCTACTGCATGTAAGTGACACCCATACCAACTAATTCATTTTCTACCCAGACTGTTCCACAAGGTGTGTAGGGAGGAGTATGGCACGCAAACAGGTCCCACGATGTTGGCAGCGCTCAAGCTTCAAGTGGAGATTTACAACAATAAGTGTAATGACACCTGTGCTCTCCTGGGAACAACTTCCCAGGGAGCTCCTCTTGTGGTTGTGTGTTCTCCACTCATGAAGAAAGTGCACCAACTGAAGCACAGTGGGGAGCTGTGCTTCATAGATTCCTCAGGGAATATGGACAGGGAGAACTGCAGGGTATTCCTCCTCCTGACCCACAGCTGTGCAGGTGGCCTCCCTCTGGGCATTCTCCTCTGCCAGTCTGAGGATGAGCAGACTATTGCTCAAGGGCTGGAACAGCTAAAACAAGTTGTTGGAGAGAAGGGCTTTGCTGGCAGAGGACACGAAGGGCCACAACTGGTCATCACAGATGACTGTAGGGCAGAGAGGGGAGCTCTGGGAAAAGCATTTCCTAAGGCCACACTTCTCCTGTGCTCCTTCCATCTGCTACAAGCAGTTTGGAGGTGGCTGTGGAGCAAGGAGAGTGGGGTCACTCACGGAGACAGACCGGCACTTTTTGCCATTGTAAAAGAGATGCTTTACTGTCAGGAGATAGGCAGTGTGGATAGGCTTTACAGCGAGGCAAGAGGGCATCCAGTTGTAGCCAGGTTAGTGTTTAATGCAGACAAGTTAGTGATGTTTTGTTTAGCCATATGAGAGAAATTGACTTAAATAACATCCAACACCCAATGTAATGAAGTGATTAAGCTTTACTGTTTGGATAATTTTTTCTTTTTTTAACCAATTGCAGGTATGAAAAGTTCCTCAGGTACTTGGACCGACTGTACGCCAGAAGAGAGTGTTGGGCCCTCAGTTATAGAGGCAGTTTCCTCACCAGAGGAAACAATACCAACAATTTTGCAGAAGCGGCAATGCGTGTCCTCAAGGACAAAATACTGCAGAGGACAAAGGCCTTCAACCTTCCTCAGCTGTTTGATCTGCTGACCTCGAGGCTGGAGACCTATTATGAGGCACGCATTGTTGATGTTGCCCTTGGACGCTGGGAATCATTCCAGCGAGCAAAATTCCTCCCCCAAGATGGCAACATTGCAGCATTGCATATTCAGCAGGTAATGGATATAACAGCTGAAAAAACATAATATGCTATAGGTTTATCACTACAGAATCAATACGCACATATGTCACTTGTGTAACAAATACATTTATCCTTGTTTGACTTGTGATTTTGCAGATTGAGGACAAGAAGTTTGTGGTGAAGGGATCTACACAAACTTATGATGTAGACATGGATTTGGAGCTGTGTTCTTGCCCTGCAGGACAAACAGGAGCGCCTTGCAAACACCAGGCAGCAGTGATGAAACATTACAGCTGTTTGTCACACTCCTTTCTACCAATAAACCCAGAGATGAGAGCAGAGCTGATGAAACTGACATCCGCAGGTAAAGTCAATATTTTAACAATAACTGGTGTAATGAGACTGCCAACATTTCATGTTTTGATTACAAGATAAAGGATATACACTGTTTAGTTTTTAATTAATGTTGATCCCTTAATGTTTTATAGAAACCATCTCTTTGGATTTCCTCCAACCCCTCAGACTTAAAAGGCAATCATGTCAGTCGTTTAGAAGTAAGTAATACACAAAACTTACATTAATAATGGTGTAATTATATAAAATAATTGAAACTTTAAATCAAAATAACAAAGTAGTTCTATATTATCCATGTCCATCACTAATACCATGTGGGACACACAAAATTGATGTATCTCTTGGTATCTGTAGGCGCTCATGAACCAAGCACTACGCATCAGGAGCAACAAGATGAAGGTTTGTTATGAACATTTCAACTGAACAACACACACACACACACACACACACACACACACACACACACACATGCACACACACACACACACACACACACACACACACACACACACATACACACACACACACACACACACACACACACACACACACACACACACACACACACACACACACACACACACACACACACACACACACACACACACACACACACACACACACACACACACACACATACACACACACACACATACACACACATACACACACACACAGCTGTTGCACGCAGGAAGTCAGGCGCTGGCTCAAGACGGCGTTTATTTTCTGGGCGCCCTGTGAAACAGCATAGTTTAAGTTTGGCAGTGGTGTTGAACACCAGCCATTCAAAAAAACATTAATGTATTTATTGTATCCCTCTGTTTAGAGGCAGGACACTTCAGTGCCCCTCTACACCCTCTGACTCCTCGTCACCCCCACCCCTCTGTTTAGAGGCAGGACACTGGTATTCGGTGCCCCTCTACACCCTTTATGTATCTGTTTGTATATGTGTATGCCTTTCTTTCTCATTTGTTTTTCACCTTATGTCTTTGTCATGTCTTATCCCATTTATGGCCTGTACCTTGTCGTGGTAAGTGGGCTTTTTACCAAATCAGGCCTCAAGGTGTATCTCAAATGCTGAAATATAACCTCCCTGTTAATACAAATCCATTACCCTACATCACAGTATGAAATGACTAAAGGTCCACTGCCCTCTGCAGTCATGAAATCTTTCCAGAGGCTGGTGTTGATCCAACCTTAAGGCCCCTACACACCAGGCCGATATCGGCCGTCTTGCGTTGTTGGGCGAAAACGGGTTCCTTGTCGCCCAAAGTCAATTTGGTGTGTCCCGAACCCTCGGCCGTGACACACCTTCTTTGGCCTTTCACGGTCGACACCCGGCCGATTCAACATGTTGAATCGGCCGGGTGTCGGACACAAGCTATCGGGCCAAGAAACCACTCTGATCAGCTGTTCAGCTAGCAAATGAGAAGCGAAACGGAAGTGAGGGACGTAAACAAACGATTTAAGGCACAAGACAGCAGCTAAACACAAACAAATGTCCTCTCTTACCTCCCACACATAGCAGGGACATCTCTGATATCGGCGGGAGCGTCCCCGGCTGTCCTCTGCTGAGAGCTCCGTGATTTGTTTGGTCAAGTCCGGTTTTTCATCTCATCGTAAATTTAGCAAGAAGTGGCCATTATTACATTGCTGACTCAATAAACTACACACCCGCCAGAACACTGCGATCATCAGATGCAGGTCTATTAACTGTGATTTGATAGTATGTCTGCACTTTATGTGCTCATTTCATCATTCATGTATTTTTATATTCTAAAACATGTTTTCGATGGACGAGAGTGAAAATGGAACGCACATGCTATTTGTTTGTTTATATCAGTCTGTTCTTCTTCTCTGTCTTCCGTTTGTTGCCTATTTTGAATGACGAATACACACTACCGCCGCCTGCTGGTAAGGAGAGTTATTGCCACTCACGCATGCGCAGTTCGTACGTGCTCGACTGAAGTCTTTGCGGTGATTTCCAGTGCGACACACGGCCAATACGCAGGAGAACTCGTCGATGGAACTGTCGGTGTCGGGTGTCGGCGAGTTCTCTGGTGACTGCCTGGTGTGTCAGGGCCTTTAAGGACATCACATGACCCCTGCTTGACCTCCTGCAGTTGATGCAAACAGGTAAGTGGATCATGCAGTCAACTTGGGATTGTATCCTGGGACTTCAGCTCAGCATTCAGCAGTCCCCTGCTCCTACCTCACCCCTCCCACTGTCCCAGCCTTCACCTGGTGAGACATATACACCAATTAAAAGGCATGATTATTACAGTCAACCCTTATTCAGAGTGCCTAAATGTATATATATTTTTACAGTGCAGATTTTGGCTTTTTTGGGACCATCGCACATGTGTGTAAGTAACAAGTAATGATGTATAATCTGCAACAACTGTCAGGTGGTGTTATTGATAATCTTTGCAAAAGAGCCCCCACCAATATTGATTTTGACAAATATCTTTTAATTGAAATATGGGAGCAAAAACAAAAGGGTAGAATTGATCATATCATATTATGTCATTATTATTGCAACTGTTTTTATTATATTGTGTTGTTTTGTTTATATATATATATATATATATATATATATTTATGTGTGTGTGTACAAATGATTATTGCAACTGTGTTTATTATATTGTGTTGTTTTGTTTGTGTGTGTTTATTTATACACACATATATATATATATATGTATGTGTGTGTACAAATGAATTAATATAAAGTGTATATGTGAGTGTGTGTATAAATGAATGAATAAATCTGTGTGTATAAATGAATGAATACACGTGTGAGTACATATAAGTGTGTGTTTATATATATATATGTTTATAAATGTGTGTATATATATAAAAACAGTATGTGTGTATATAAATGAATTAATAAAAGTGTATATATATATATAAAATAGTATCATTAAATAATGCTGTCAGATAAATGAAGTACACAGTAATAGTTAAGGTTATAGTCAATATTCTGCACTTACACCAGCTGATAAGATCTTTAAAACGTCTTTTGTTTGTCCTGAAAACGAAATTTGAGGATACACACAGGCTATTATAGATGATAAAACACCAGTAATACAATCTCAGGACTCTTCGATATGGCTTTGATTATAGGATCGTTTACTTTCAGTCAAACCAACTATTCAATATTCTGCTTTACAGCTATAACTGCCGAAGATGAAGTCTGACGCTATCACGTAGAGCTACGTCGATGATTGCGTAATGCGGAAGTGGGCGTGGTTAAATCTAAACTGGGTTGGAAAAACGATAGACGCCTCCAGGACACCAAAAACGAGTGGTTGGCTGTGCATCTGGGATAAGTAATAAGGGAGTTATTGTGAGTTTAAGTGCCGTTTCAGGTTACATTTTTTCGCTCGTGGATAATTCAGAGGCTGAGTGTTAGCATTGTGGGGTTTTTTTGGAAAAAAAAATTAAAAAGATCAGTTAGCTGAGTTTCTTCCCGTTACATGGATATAAAACATTCATAGTTTCATTAAATATTAAGATTCCTTAGACGTTGTTTCCTGCAAATGACGCGTTTAATGGTGCGTAACAGGTTAAAATAAAAAACATTTATATTGATTCTGACACTTCTACATCCAACTCACAGAGGTAACCTTGCTTTGATAAAATAAATTATTCATATAACCCTTTTAGAAGTTAAGTTGTAGTCATTTGTTTTGGGCATGTCACTATTCTGATGCTAATACTTTAGTACTTATACTTGAGTATTTCTACACTCAAGTACAAGATCTTATCACTTCTTACACCTCTGGAAAGCACTTTTATGTAAAGGAATACATTTTTATAAATGTCCCAACATTTTATTTTTACATGGCAAAACGTTAATATGTTATTAATGTCAAATGTTATATGTTGTATTATATAACAAAATAACATATTATAAATGTCTACCTTTAAATAAAATATTAAATAGATACCTTTACATCCTAAACAGAAGGTGAAAACGTTAATATGTTAGATGACAAACAAAAAAACGAAACATTATATATATATATAGGCTATATATACAGATGTTTGCTAATGTATCCCTCTTATATCCATCAGGAATTAATATTAAATGATGAATTAACATTACCTCAGCACTGCATAAGTGTGGTCGTCAGTCATATTGACAAAGAAGCACTATTATATTGTATATTGTATATTATGCGGCGTTTAAAAGGACGGTATTTCGCTTGTCAGATTCAGATTTCGCGGGTGTGTCGCGTGAGGCAGTGATGTAACCATAGGGATGTGACGCCAGGTTGATGCTGTGACGTAACGCTGCGTCGATGCTTGCGTAATGCGGAAGTGGGATCTAAACTGGGTTGGAAAAACGATAGACGCGTCCTGGAGACACTGAATCTATAGTGGTGCCCACCTCAACACTCAGTGATAAACATTTGCGACGCTATAAACGAAAGCGTACATCATAACATGTGGAGCTAAGTAGCTAGAAACGCTAACATGGCTTACCTTGGTCAAAACTGGTCTTCAATGGCATAAAAACGATGCAGCAGTTAATCTATAGGTTAATCCAATGTGTCTGTGTCCTCTTTCAAATTATTTCTGATAATCCATAAGCAATAAAACTGCTTTTTCGTTTCCAAATGCCAGAGCGAGAGATCGCTTCACTCTGCTGGACATTTACATGCGCGCAGCCCCCACCTTTTCTCTTCACAATGTGTGTGTGTGGGCCTCCCCCTTCGATTCTATTGGCTCTAACGGTCAGAAAGAGGTGTCAACCATCAAAATCGAGCAAGGGGGGCCAGAGATATGAAAAAAAAAACATTTTCACCCAAATCACCTCAGAGGTGGGGTGGTTTTGGCTAAACCTCTCTAAAAAGGTCAAATGTCACTTGTTTTGCATCAATCTTGATACAGGGTACTTATTATATGTTGTACTTTGGATTCCTAAAGTTTTTAGTCTACTAACCCATCATCCAAGGGTAGTTTTCACTATCTGTAAAAAATAATTTTTGGACGGACACTATAATTTACAGTTTTTTACTATGTAAAATCTGAATTATATTGATTCTGACACTTCTACATCCAACTCACAGATGTAACCTTGCTTTGATAAAATAAATTATTCATATAACCCTTTTAGAAGTTAAGTTGTAGTCATTTGTTTTGGGCATGTCATTTTCGAGCCTGAAACATGAAAAACAGGCTTGGTGCTTAACAGGTTAAAGAGTCCCTCTGTGTCTCCTCCACAGGAACATAGCTGCAGTTTAAAGAGTCCCTCTGTGTCTCCTCCACAGGAACATAGCTGCAGTTTAAAGCGTCCCTCTGTGTCTCTTCCACAGAAACATAGCTGCAGTTTAAAGAGTCCCCCTGTGTTTCCTCCACAGGAACATAGCTGCAGTTTAAAGAGTCCCTCTGTGTCTCCTCCACAGGAACATAGCTGCAGTTTTAAAGAGTCCCTCTGTGTCTCCTCCACAGGAACATAGCTGCAGTTTAAAGAGTCCCTCTGTGTCTCCTCCACAGAAACATAGCTGCAGTTTAAAGAGTCCCTCTGTGTCTCCTCCACAGGAACATAGCTACAGTTTAAAGAGTCCCTCTGTGTCTCCTCCACAGAACCATAGCTGCAGTTTAAAGAGTCCCTCTGTGTCTCCTCCACAGGAACATTTGTAGTGAATGTGGCTCAGACTTCCTATCAGGCAGAGGAGAACCAGAACATCACCCTGGAGTGGACCTTCAGCACCAGAAGAGACACTTCCCTCAGATCCATTTCTACCTACTGTTTCCTTCATACTAATGACCGAACCTCAGTTCTGTTTGAACTACGTGAAGGTGTTGAATCCCCAGAGTCTCAGGATCCAGAGTTTTCAGGACGAGTCCAGTGGGACAAAGACGTCCTCACAGAAGGACGCCTCACACTTCATGTCTCCAGACTCAGGACCAGTGACTCTGGGTTTTATCGGTGTGACATACTCGTCACACCTGATGGGACTAACTCTAGGAGATGCTGGCTGAATGTGACTGGTGAGTATTTAAATTAAAACTTTTTAAATATGTAGATGGTAGCTCTATGTGAAATGGTAAATAAACATGCAGGTTATTAAAATATCTGATACAGAATAGTCTGAAAGAGGTTTTCTCCCCGTCAACATGATGTTACTAAACTGTGTATTTTCCACAGCTGCTGCTGAGCTCCAAACTCAGAGACCAACAGAGAGTCCACAACCAGAGAGTCCACAACCAGAGAGACGGAGAGACTTCTGGATCTACGTTGGACTGATACTGTTATATGTTTTTTCTATTGTAATTCTTTATTTTTTCTTTATTCATTGTTATGTTCCTTCTTCTTCAATAATGTATTATTTTATTGTTTATTTCTTTTCGTTTTCTTTGTCTGTTTATTTTGGTGTTTTTTATTTCTTTAGTTATTTGTCTTTAACACATTTTTATTCTCCTTTTGTTTCTAATATTGTTTCTTTTGTTGTTTCTTTGATTGTTCTTTTTTTTGTTCCTGTTCTCTTTTATTGTTTTTATAGACTTTTCTGCATAAAAATAACACTTCATAAACAAGACAGACTTGACATACTATCAGCAAAACTAACAAAACAGTAAAAAGAAAGAAAGAAGAATAGAAAATAGAAACACAGCCCAAATGATATTCAAGTGTCCTCATCCTCCATCATGTTGTAGACCAGTATGCTCCAGGAAGTCCTACAAGGTTTTCCAGCTAGTTTGTTTTGAAGGAAAACACGTATCCTTTCAAGAGCAAGGTAGAAAGTCCTCCCTTTCAGCCGTTGAGAAAGTCCACAGGTTGATGGTTCCTCCCATGTGCGAGCTATGGCTCAATGGCCGGTGTGAATAGGAGAGGAGAGAGGGGACTGCCTTGTTCCTCGCTTGAGTTTAACGGGAGATGACACAAGTCCATTTCTTAGGATGTCAGCTTGTGGGTTGGAGTATAGGAGTCGTACGCAACTTAAAAATCTACTCCCAGTACAATTCCAGTCAAAGATCGTCTAAGATAAGTCTCAGAAAACTACGTTAGAAGAAAAGATGCTTTGCAGGAAGAAATGAATTTAATTAAATCTAGTTAGGTGGAGTCGAAGGAATTCAAGTGTAGCTGAATTGCAGCTGAAGTTATGTAATATATGATAATGTAGGAACAGGTGTAGAAAAAGTTTACTTTCTTTTTCCTCCATTATCCAAAATGTGGTTTGTAAAGAGTCAGGATTTTTGTATTTGGTGCGTTGATGCTTATCTTCAAGAGACATGTATTTTTGTATTATTTTTGTACAGTAGCAGCGATGATAAAGACTGATGTCTCTCACTGAATTTGATTGTTAAACCAAAACAAAAACCTAAGCACTTGATGATTTAATGTAGGACTTGTATCTGATTCACCAGCACTTCCTATGGTATGTTCTTGTTTGAAGTGAATATATCTGCTCTTTCCTTGTTGTTTGGAGTTTGATTCTTTACGGTTTTTGCACTTATTTTAAGTCGCTTTGGAAAAAAGCATCAGCTAAATGATATTTAATGTATGTACATATTAAGCTGTCTTTGTAACAATGTACATTTCCCCTCTCTGGGACTAATAAAGGGATTCTGATAATATTCATTTTGAGTTAAAATACTAATGTTACTTTTTGCTATTTTTGTTACAAGGTGTATGCATATGTGTTTCCAAAGGTGGAGTAAAGGATGTATTAATGTGAGTGTGTGTGTGTGTGTGTGTGTGTGTGTGTGTGTGTGTGTGTGTGTGTGTGTGTGTGTGTGTGTGTGTGTGTGTGTGTGTGTGTGTGTGTGTGTGTGTGTGTGTGTGCGTGTGTGTGTGTGTGTGTGTGTGTGTGTGTGTGTGTGTGTGTGTGTGTGTGTGTGTGTGTGTGTGCGCGCACCATGCTTCTCTGGTGCTCCTCAGGGCCTTCATCCTTTTGGGGTCCACCCCCACGTAGTCCATACAGTACGTGCACGCCCGCCTCGTGCACGCTCCTCATCAGACTGATCGCTGCCTCCTTCAGCCATGCAGCGTTTCTGGTTATAATTATTACAATAAATAATTTAATTCTTGGTGTATTTATATGTTGATGCAAACTGTAAAAGGATGGTTGGATATTTTTTATTTATGTAAACTGTCCCTGTTAAATAATACATATTTAATCAAAATGTAATATATTTTTTACAATATTATTTACATTTTATATTAATTAGGAAATAAACTATTAATAACAATTAAATTAAATAAAAAAGGAAATTAATTAAATAATATAAAAATTAAATAAATTGAATAAATAATATAAAAACTAACTTCCACAATTGTTACTCTTTGTACTTCATTTGACTCAAGAACGTATAAAAAAGGTGTCTTCTTTCCAATAATGTGTCTGTGGAATCAAAGGGACGTACACATGCAGAGCTGTGAGCCTCGCAGTAACAGGAGTACCAACTAACGTATATTCATTAATAGCAGAGATTTCAGAAGAGAATTCAACTTTGATCTACTGATTGATACTCCACTCAGAGCCGGCCCTGACTGCAGCTATGTTTCTGTGGAGGAGACACAGAGGGACTCTTTAAACTGCAGCTATGTTTCTGTGGAGGAGACACAGAGGGACTCTTTAAACTGCAGCTATGTTTCTGTGGAGGAGACACAGAGGGACTCTTTAAACTGCAGCTACGTTCCTGTGGAGGAGACACAGAGGGACTCTTTAAACTGCAGCTATGTTTCTGTGGAGGAGACACAGAGGGACTCTTTAAACTGCAGCTACGTTCCTGTGGAAGAGACACAGAGGGACTCTTTAAACTGCAGCTACGTTCCTATGGAGGAGACACAGAGGGACTCTTTAAACTGCAGCTACGTTCCTATGGAGGAGACACAGAGGGACTCTTTAAACTGCAGCTATGTTCCTGTGAAGCTTTACTGAAGCTCTCATCAGGACTAACGCTTCCTTCAGTAACATTGTGCTCTTATTTATAGCAAAGCTGCAGGCTGGGAAACAAAAGGTACAGAAGAATATTAGGGCCATGCTTTGTTACATTATTTAATAAACATTTAGCTTTCTTCACAAAATGCTAAATACAATAAAAGTGTTACTCCTCTGTGTTTGTTCTCTTGTATGAATGCCTAGCACTAAACCTCTTCTGACAAAAGGGCTCAAAGATGCTGCTCTGTGAAGAAAAGAGAAACTAAAAGTGTGTTTTCTTTAGTCTTAGGGGGAAATAAAGGAGTAAACTAACCAGAGACACAGGGGGTGAGGAAGAGGAGCAGCAGGATGAGGAAGATCATCTTTTCCGGGTGAGAGGACACACACACACACACACACACACACACACACACACACACACACACACACACACACACAATTAGAAAATGACAGTCTGTCTTGACCACAGCATTTATTAAAGAGCAACCAGAGGACAGTGATCGTCGGACACTAGGTGGCGCCAGATATTAACATTGTATTATATTTCCTTTTAACTGAACCAGGACCCACACCACTGTCGATTACCCCAACAACAAAATGACGTGATGTCGTGCGTCCGCTGCGTCGGCCGACATGTTTTTTTTTTCAAGCCTCTTTAGCGGCTCCGTAGAACCAGAATCAGAATGGGTTTTATTACAAAGTAGGTTTACACATACGAGGAGTGTGCTTTGGTTTATGTGGTGCATACAGATCCACAGAAAGAAGAATACATAGTAAACAGGACTGTTGTGGGAGACGTGACTGACAGAAACATTTACAAATAAAGTATATTTTATATACACATTAACAATAGAAGCATATATTTGATACAATATAAAAAATACACAACGTCGAAGTATACAGAATTATTTAGAAAACCCTATAATTACAAACCCACTACTGAAAACAGCATGTAAACATTATGAAGTGTGCAAAGTAGCTGCAGTTTTAAATACAATCTGAAATGCAGTGAGCACAAGCCTGAGAAAACACTTTAATAGACTAACATACTATAGACTATAGACCGGATATAAAGTGTGCAAAGTAGCTGCAGTTTGAAATTTAAGCCTGAGTATAACATGTACACATTGTTCAGGGTTATTGAAGAGAGAACAACAGAGGGACATCTGGTTATAAAAGAAACTAAGCAACTATAGTGCTAAATACTTAAACTTTAATATATCCATTCATTACCTTGGATGTCTTCAGTCACAGAGTTTTCCATTCAGTCGCTTCCTTCAGCTGAAGCAGTACTGACATTGCATGGACTTTATTGAGTGGGAAGGAAGTGGAGCTGAGGATTTCACAACACTCTCCTAACCCAGCGACAATTTTCTAACCACATCCTGTGTACATGAGCACAGACTCAGATTATCATGCTGTCACACTGTATGCATTTGCATTAGTCGCTTCATGTTTGTAGATCCCTATTACCAGTCGCGGCTGGTGGAAAATATTTTAGGTGGGGCTGTGGAAATGGTGACCAAACAATACTAGGGGAGAACGGGGGGACGCCCCCCCGGTAAAGATTTTTGAGAAAAGACCCCTGACTTCTGGTGATGTTAGAGGGGGGGGGGGGTGGAAGGACAAATTGAGGCTTACAAATATGAGAAGACTGATCAATACCTCCATAATCTTCAGTGTGGTTAGCTATGAATCTTCCAAAACTTCCAAACACCTTGTCCTGGACATAGTTTCTACAGCATAAACTGTGCAACAGTACAGTAGGGGCTTTGGGAACACTCAAAATTACTTAAAATGATTTAATTCCCATTTAACCTGTTAAGGGGCTTTTTCCCCCCGTTTTTTTTCTCACGAAACTGTGTCTCAGGGCTTCTTAAAATGTAAAAAAACATTCATGTGTCCTACTCAGAGGAAACGCAGCTAACTAAATGAGCCCTGAAAGAAAAAATGCTAACGCACTCTAGGTATAAATCAATCGATATACTTATCGGATATGCACAAACAAGCTTATGCTAACAAGCTGAGATTCCACAGATTCTAGAAATATAAGTATCATCACTGAGCGATCAGAACTCGCGAGTTTAAAGATAGCAACAGTTGGCTTCTGCTTCACTTGCTGCACTCTCGTCTGGGCGCTGTGCATAGCGCCCAGACGAGAGAGGGTACGGGCAAGGCCAGGCAGGAAACATGTGACTTATCAGTAACTTTAGACATCGTAACACAATTTTAAACGAGATTTTATTGTAGATTATACATTTTACTGATACCAATTATATAATATTTACCTTGTTAATTAAAAAAAAATTAAAAATTAAAAAAAATATATATATATTTTTAATGTGGGAAGAGGGGGGGCGGCGCCCCTATGGGCCGGCCGCCACTGCTTATTCTTTATATACGTGTTACACGTTATTTAAACCACTGGTTTACAGGGTGTCTGGGGACTTTATCTCCTCCCCTACAGCCTGAACTATACTCATACTATATATACTGCAAAGTGAATGCTGCACAGGATACTCAGACCACAGAAAACCGACAGCAGGAACACTCCCTTCTCTGATTCTGCATCAAGACAGCCTCGTTGAAACACCAACTATAGCTTCATCGGACATATTCACCATGACATCTAGAAAACACAACTGTCAGCACTGAGGTCTCTACAGTCTCAAATATTTACAGGTAAGAACACATGTTTATACTTTATTGAGGAAATGTCTCTTACTGCTGCTTTCTGTTTCTCTCCTGTTGAACCTCTTATAGAGAAAAGGCACCACATTAAACTAAAATAAGAGAACGAGTTGGAAAGAAACAGCTCGCAGCGGCGAAACCGTGCCGCGCCACACTAATTGCGCCTCATAAACGCATAGTTGAGGCTCCCTCCGCAAGATGAGGCCCCACGCAGTCTGCGTGATCTTCCAGGGACGGCCCTGTTTATTCTCTGCCCTTATAGTCCGCTATTGGCTATTCTATATGCACGCTGAAGGCTCTTTGAGCAGCTTTTCTCTCACTGATTGTGCTGTTATGTTAAATGTTTGTTGTTTGTGTTTCATGTATTTTTTGACTTGATCTGACAAATAAAGTAATATCGTATCGTATCGTATATGTTGTCCCTCTCGATTTTTTGTGATTTTTGCGGTTTTCTTAATGGTAATTTTCAGACTTCTGTGAGTCGGACTCGTTTAGTGGTAGCTCATGTAGACTTGACTCTTGTGGTTAAACTTTTCGCTCCGTATTTTGATGGTTGGGGTGTCGAATCCTGGATTTTGCATTCATTCGTCACTTCTTTTTCAGTGCTTTTTTATTTAATATATGTTTTTATTTAAAGGTCCCATGTCATGGCCATTTCTACTGATCATAATTCCATTGTTGAGGTCTACTAGAATAGATTTACATTGTTCAATGTTCCAAACTCACATTGGTTTCTCATACAGCATGTATAGTATGTGTATTCACTCTCTGTCCTAAACGGCTTGTTGGAGCTCCTGCAGACCGTTTACATGCAGAAAAACCTTCATAACACAAGGGGACGGGTAATAACCAGAAAGCATGACATGGGACCTTTAAGATTTATTGTTTAATTGTACATATTTGTCATGTAATAATCAAAATATATGTTTACAAATGTTATAGTCTTTGTCAGCATCTTTTGAATTATAAATATTTCTCTTTTACCGTTTTGTGTTAATTATTAGGGTCTAAATGAGCTAATGGATTTTTACATCAAGTGCTTGAGGGTGGGATTAATAGAAACATTTTTCTTTGGGGGGATGCTTTGTATGGCAGGCCTACAGTATAATTGCAGAAACAGCATGTGAAACCCGTGTGAAAATAACCACAGAGAGCTGAAGTCAACATATGCTCAGTCTTTACTTCTGCTCTTGTGATAAAGGACAGGTCAGCTAGGACACATCTTCTTTCTCCCTTGCAAAGTGTCACTCTGTGAGAAGTCATATTGTCCTGATGGCATTTTTAAAAGTCTTCACTGACACTGAGAGCAGTGGACTTGAGCCAACAAGGAGAGCCATACGCTGCAAAAACTGTATTTGCAGGGGAAGTCGTAACAGTTAAACAAACAACTCATATTCATTTCAACATAGAGAAGTTATAGTAAACATAAACTGCTATTATATTGTTTGCTATATTGATACCTTAGACCAGGGGTGTCAAACTCAAGGCCCGGGGGCCACATGCGGCACGCAAAACATTTTGAATCGGCCCTCACTCAATTAAAAAAGTATAACGACTTAAGTATAATAAACTTCTGCTTGTCTTATATTGTACTTCTTAAATATATGTGTTCAAATATGTTACACAGTATTCATGTGTTAATAAGCCACATTTTCAAATAAATTCAGTCATTTAAAGTTGAAAACATGTTCTAACAAATCTAAGTTGATAAGAAAAAAGCCCAATAACAAATATACATAACAACCTTGAAATAAACCCTTCATATTTCCTCTTATTATAAGAAATCTGAGGCTTCTGTTTTAAGAAATGAGCAGCTAACAAACTAAATGAAACCCTCTGGAGAGCTGGGAGCTGTTTTTTTCTTAAGGCATTTTCAAGTATCAAGAATAATTTACTTACATTTGAATGTTTTTGCTGTAACTGAACTTATGAGGCAATATTCCTCGAGTGAGTGGCCCAGCACTAAGAATATCTTTCTGTATGTGGCCCTCGTGAAAAAAGGTTGGACCCCCCTGCCTTAGACTGTATCCTACGTTACTCTTTTTATTTTTGGTTAGATGGTAATGAGAGTGAACTGAATTCAAACGGAAGAAGAGAAGAATCACTATTGAATGATATCAACATTAAATCAGCTGCATATCTGTGATCTTCTTTTATATTTAAAAACATATCACACATAACGTTGAGGTACTTGTACATGTCTTGAGTATTTCCATGTTATGCTACTACTCAACTGCTTTTAAAAGGGAAATAATGTAATGTCTTTCCTCTACATTTATTTAACAGCTTTAGCTATTCTTTTAACAAAATGCTTCTCTTAAAATTAAACTAGTGCACTAACTCAGTAAGTCAGAAAAAAGTCAAAGATTTAATTATTTTACAAAAAGTAAATCAGCACTTTGTCTACAACAGTAAAATGATTCTTGATAGACATGTCATATATAAATATCATTACACATAAAGGACCTTCTCTGCACAATGATTACTTTTTATACTTTAAGTACATTTAGCTGATAATACTTTTGTATTTTGACTGCAGTTCAGTTTGACTCTTTCTGACTTTAAGAAAGAGCAACTATTTTACACTGTGCGAAAAGTCGTATTGAAACTCTGTTCCGATTCCAATAATCATACTTCCTCTGTGGCACAGTCAACATGGTTCTCTCTGTTTGTAAAGTGAAGAGAGAAAAACTCCAATCTGCCCACCGGGGTTTAATTACATTCTAGTTTACATTCTCCACGTAGAGAAGCTGACAACTCAGCATGACTCTGAAATATTTTCCCCTCACGAAGGACACATTGAACTTTATATTTATCCACCAACAAAAGGTCACCCTTGATTTGTAAAGTCCTTTTTGGCATTATGGCATTTCAATGTATAACAACGCGTTAATGAAATATGTTTTTAGTTTCTCTTTTGTGTCTCATGCGATTCAGTAAGTTTGTCTTGAACAACGTTTCAACATCTTTCCAACTCGTTCTCTTATCTTGGTTTAATGTGGTGCCTGTTCTCCATAAGAGGTTCAACAGGAGGAGATGGTTCAGGAGAGAAAGTCCTCAGACACACCCTGTAAACCAGTGGCTTAAATAACGTTCAACATGTATAGTTAAAGAATAAGAAGAAGGATCAATGACCTTACAGCCAAATGATGAAACTCACAGTGACTGAAATAAATAAATATAGATATAACACTTTACAGATGTTACATGGGGGATGTATGGAGTCTCATCTACTGATGTGACTGATAGATGTCATGTTTCTATCTCATTGGCCTCAGAGCTGTCTGTCTGCAGGAGGCCCTTATTAAAAACCTGCTGCTTTCTGTCTGAGTAGTGGTTAGTGCAGAAGTCCCATCAATTGCACCTGGCAATGCTGCTTCTAGCTGTCAGTGCTTAGATGTTATCAAGCTGAAAAAATGAACGCAGAATTCCAACATACTGTCATCAAATGTCTTTCTGTTATGAATTTAAATTGTCCTTTTGAAACTTGTCTTGTGTTCTTTGCTATCCCCATAATGACCTAAAAATAAAGTCTATGGCTTTTACTTCTAATTATTTACCAGGCTAGAGACAAGATGTTGTCTAAATCAAATTCTGTCTCATCACATGACTATGTTTTAGCTTAACTTAACTGTAATATGTTCTTTCTACATTTCAAACCCCACTTACTCTAATATCTGTTAAGAAATCCACATTACAAAATGGTTTCATCATCACAGGTCAACTTCTTTGGTATTCCCCTTCTGGACTTACATCTCTCACAGAAGCCCCTTGGCCACTGCTTCTGCATCTGTGTTACCTGTTATAACTCAATCACTATTTAGAAACATGTCAACATTCATCAAACAGTATCTTATCCCCAGACATGGAGCAGGTTCATTCTAAAACCATCATTCAATGCTCAGTTTGAACATCTGCGTTGGGGCGAGAAGGTTTCTTTCAATCCCTAAATGAAACATTTAGATTGTGAATTTGACAGCCATGTTGACATTATACATTATACACACTCGCGTCTATGTTGTTACACATGAACTCATGTGTAACAACATCTTGTATGGGGAGAAAACCTTTATTTAAATAATTGGACTCTTTTGTAACTTAAAGAGTTAGTCAACTGTTTTTAGAGATGCATTTTGTTCCAAGAAGCTAAAGCTGTTAAGTAAATGTATTGGAGTGGAGGTATAAAGTAGCATACAATGGAAATACTCAAGTAAAGTACAAGTACTTCACATTTGTGCAGTTACTTTCCACCTCTGAGTGATCAGTCACAACAGGAGAGTCAGTAAGCAGTCTGCACTGATCTATGACTGAATGTGGGTCATTCTTATCTGTCAGTATGAGATGCTCTATGAACAATTCTCTCACCATGACGTCCCTCATCAGGTGAAGCAGGAGAAGCAGAAATACTGAACCTGCGTCTCTGAGATGTGCCAGAACAACAAACACAGCTTTTTATGAACAACAGGTGACTGTCTATCTTTAGATCTGATAACAATCAGCTGCTGTTGTTAATCACGGTGAAATCTACACACTCAGAGGCTCGGTTATACTTTAATCAAAACCTGTCTTGGTGATGATGGAGAAGCCGTTCTGTTTCTCTCTCTCTGTGGATCTAAAAGGAAAGAAGCTCCTTACAGCATTCCTGATATACAGCCAATGTTAGTTGTAACTCAGTTACATGTTACTGCTGTAGATGTGTTCAACTCCTTTAAATAATATTAGCAATTTTCATATAAATGTTTTTGAGAAAAGCTTTCTTACTAGTGTAACGTCCGAGGTGTTAAGGCTTCAAGAATACTTCTGTGTAACAAAAACTCAGGAACTTAGTACTTTTTGGAGCGTCACAGATGCCTCCGTTTATTTAACGTCGAGTCACACCACACCCTTTCTCTCACCACTCTAGCACAGACTGCGCATGCTCACAACACATGACCTCTCAACCCAATGCTTACATGCGTCCCCCCTTACTGAAAGAAATGTCCCCATTTCCACACACATGGTGAGAACACAACAAAACATTAAAAAAACAATACAACCACGAAAAACCCCAAAAACATAACAAACCACACACTACCCCTGCAGAATAATACATGCAGGCATGACGTACATTCGGAAAAAAAAAAATCTTTGAATAAAAACAATGACAAACAAAACACATCCACAGCCCAAATAAAACATCAAACTAGGTATGACATAACCTATTCCCCTGTCCTGCACACTCGAAACATGAAAAAAAAACAATTATGCAGCATAGAATACACAGGAGAAAATAATCACACAAGCACGTAACCACCAGTCATTCAGCCCATAACAAAGTCCAAAAATCGGACAGGAGGCCGCGCTAACCTCCCAGCCCGGGACACCGTCAGTGCGGCTTGTTCGAGCTCAGGGGAATCACCAGCCCCAGAACCCGGCCCAAGATCACAGCCACTTTCCCCATCGGAAAACCTCAAGCGTCCAGAGCTCTGTGGGGAGACTGCATCTTGCAACGGAAGAGGCTGAGAAAGGTGTAAGTGAGACCTTGATGGTCCCTCCAAGGGAAAGGCTACCGGCAGGTTGTATCGCCGTAGTCTGTCGTAATGGACAGTTTGGAGAGAGGCTTCATCCCCAAACGGGCTACTTAGTTGGTACGTGACCCCCACTTCATCACCCCTATCCATTCGCCTCTGCACCAGATAAGGCCCCTTCCAGTGGGGAGCCAGCTTACGGCGGCTCTCAGTGGGATCATTTAACCACACCAAATCCCCGACTTCATACGGGTCGTGCCTCACTCTGGCGTCATAGTACGACTTCTGTTTGCTGCTTGCAGCAAAATTGTTATCCCTTGTCTGATCAAACGCCGTGTCCAAGCGTCTGAGAAGGGAACCAGCAAAGTCTTCCCGGGGACCCTGCACCAGATCATCCCGCTTTGGACCCAGTAAAACATCCACAGGAGTCCTGGCCTCCCTGCCATGCGTGAGAAAATACGGCATGAAGCCTGTGCTGGAATGTACACTGGTATTGTACGCAAATGCGACCTGTGACAGAAAAGAGTCCCACTCCCCCTCACATGATAGAAGAGATTTCGCCAACTGATCGATAAGTGTCCTATTAAACCTCTCTACCATGCCATCAGACTTCGGATTGTAAGGCGTGGTGTGCGTCTTCTTCACACCTAACACGCCGCACAAATGCCTCACAACATCTGATTCGAACTGTCTGCCCATATCAGTGTGCAGAGTTTCCATTACCCCATGCTCCAAGATGTAGTTCTGGAAGAGACACTCCGCGACCGTCGGGGCTTTTTGATCGGGGATGGCATACAGATTTACAAATTTTGTGAAATAGTCCTCAACAACCAACACATACCGGTTGCCTTTTGATGTGACCGGCAACTCTAGTATGTCAGCCGCCACACGCTGGAAAGGTCTAACTGCATGTGAAGTTCTCATGGGGGCATGGTGTTTAGGCACCGGGGACTTCCTTCTCTGACAGGCATAACATTGGTCACACCACGAACGAATGTCACTGTGCATGGAGGGCCAATAGCACACACTTCTTGCGCGTGCCAAAACGCATGACCTCTCAACCCAATGCTTACACTAGTTTGAAACATTTGATATTTGTCAAAGAAAATTCAGCGTATAGTGCTGACAAATCGAATCTCATGTCGCATTTCAACTCAATGAAATACTGATTTATTGTTTAATCTGAAGCAGCATCATGTTCTATAACATCATTTTACAAACTGTGGGGCTCGCGGAGGTTTGCGGAAGCTGTTCAATCCATAATAACAAATACAATGAGCTGGATCTTTGTGTCTTGTTATTATTAGCAGAGGAAATGTAATGTTTGTACAACTATACTATAAATCCTACCAATCTACGTGGGAACCAGGTTGGGGGGGGGGGTCAGAAATATTTCCAATTACCCAATGGGGACATGACAGAAAAGTTTGGGAAACTCTAAAAGTCAACTTTTCATGAGTTTTCAAAGAGCCGTTCAAAAGAATCGTCTCGTTCGCGACCGACACATCACTAAAAGGCACCACATTAAACAAAAATAAGAGAACGAGTTGGAAAGATATTGACTCAGAAACAGCTCGCAGCGGCGAAACCGTGCCGCGCCACACTAATTGTGCCACATAAACGCATAGTTGAGGCTCCCTCCGCAAGATGAGGCCCCACGCAGTCTGCGTGATCTTCCAGGGACGGCCCTGTTTATTCTCTGCCCTTATAGTCCGCTATTGGCTATTCTATATGCACGCTGAAGGCTCTTTGAGCAGCTTTTCTCTCACTGATTGTGCTGTTATGTTAAACGTTTGTTGTTTGTGTTTCATGTATTTTTGTCTGTTGATGTTGGACATGGAGCTGCTGTGACGCAAGTCAAATTTCAGACTTGATCTGACAAATAAAGTAATATCGTATCGTATCGTATATGTTGTCCCTCTCGATTTTTTGTGATCTTTGCGGTTTTCTTAATGGTAATTTTCAGACTTATGTGAGTCGGACTCGTTTAGTGGTAGCTCATGTAGACTTGACTCTTGTGGTTAAACTTTTCGCTCCGTATTTTGATGGTTGGGGTGTCGAATCCTGGATTTTGCATTAATTTGTCACTTCTTTTTCAGTGCTTTTTTATTTAATATATGTTTTTATTTAAAGGTCCCATGTCATGGCCATTTCTACTGATCATAATTCCATTGTTGAGGTCTACTAGAATAGATTTACATTGTTCAATTTTCCAAACTCACATTGGTTTCTCATACAGCATGTATAGTATGTGTATTCACTCTCTGTCCTAAACGGCTTGTGATAAAGGACAGGTCAGCTAGGACACATCTTCTTTCTCCCTTGCAAAGTGTCACACTGTGGGAAGTCATGTTGTCCTGATGGCATTTTTAAAAGTCTTCACTGACACTGAGAGCAGTGGACTTGAGCCAACAAGGAGAGCCATACGCTGCAAAAACTGTATTTGCAGGGGAGTCGTAACAGTTAAACAAACAACTCATATTCATTTCAACATAGAGAAGTTATAGTAAACATAAACTGCTATTATATTGTTTGCTATATTGATACCTTAGACCAGGGGTGTCAAACTCAAGGCCCGGGGGCCACATGCGGCACGCAAAACATTTTGAATCGGCCCTCACTCAATTAAAAAAGTATAACGACTTAAGTATAATAAACTTCTGCTTGTCTTATATTGTACTTCTTAAATATATGTGTTCAAATATGTTACACAGTATTCATGTGTTAATAAGCCACATTTTCAAATAAATTCAGTCATTTAAAGTTGAAAACATGTTCTAACAAATCTAAGTTGATAAGAAAAAAGCCCAATAACAAATATACATAACAACCTTGAAATAAACCCTTCATATTTCCTCTTATTATAAGAAATCTGAGGCTTCTGTTTTAAGAAATGAGCAGCTAACAAACTAAATGAAACCCTCTGGAGAGCTGGGAGCTGTTTTTTTCTTAAGGCATTTTCAAGAATCATTTACTTACATTTGAATGTTTTTGCTATAACTGAACTTATGAGGCAATATTCCTCTAGTGAGTGGCCCAGCACTAAGAATATCTTTCTGTATGTGGCCCTCGTGAAAAAAGGTTGGACCCCACTGCCTTAGACTGTATCCTACGTTACTCTTTTTATTTTTGGTTAGATGGTAATGAGAGTGAACTGAATTCAAACGGAAGAAGAGAAGAATCACTATTGAATGATATCAACATTAAATCAGCTGCATATCTGTGATCTTCTTTTATATTTAAAAACATATCACACATAACGTTGAGGTACTTGTACATGTCTTGAGTATTTCCATGTTATGCTACTACTCAACTGCTTTGAAAAGGGAAATAATGTAATGTCTTTCCTCTACATTTATTTAACAGCTTTAGCTATTCTTTTAACAAAATGCTTCTCTTAAAATTAAACTAGTGCACTAACTCAGTAAGTCACAAAAAAGTCAAAGATTTAATTATTTCACAAAAAGTAAATCAGCACTTTGTCTACAACAGTAAAATGATTCTTGATAGACATGTCATATATAAATATCATTACACATAAAGGACCTTCTCTGCACAATGATTACTTTTTATACTTTAAGTACATTTAGCTGATAATACTTTTGTATTTTGACTGCAGTTCAGTTTGACTCTTTCTGACTTTAAGAAAGAGCAACTATTTTACACTGTGCGAAAAGTCGTATTGAAACTCTGTTCCGATTCCAATAATCATACTTCCTCTGTGGCACAGTCAACATGGTTCTCTCTGTTTGTAAAGTGAAGAGAGAAAAACTCCAATCTGCCCACCGGGGTTTAATTACATTCTAGTTTACATTCTCCACGTAGAGAAGCTGACAACTCAGCATGACTCTGAAATATTTTCCCCTCACGAAGGACACATTGAACTTTATATTTATCCACCAACAAAAGGTCACCCTTGATTTGTAAAGTCCTTTTTGGCATTATGGCATTTCAATGTATAACAACGCGTTAATTAAATATGTTTTTAGTTTCTCTTTTGTGTCTCATGCGATTCAGTAAGTTTGTCTTGAACAACGTTTCAACATCTTTCCAACTCGTTCTCTTATCTTGGTTTAATGTGGTGCCTGTTCTCCATAAGAGGTTCAACAGGAGGAGACGGTTCAGGAGAGAAAGTCCTCAGACACCCCCTGTAAACCTGTGGCTTAAATAACGTTCAACACGTATCTTAGTTAAAGAAGAAGAAGAAGGATCAATGACCTTACAGCCAAATGATGAAACTCACAGTGACTGAAATAAATAAATATAGATATAACACTTTACAGATGTTACATGGGGGATGTATGGAGTCTCATTTACTGATGTGACTGATAGATGTCATGTTTCTATCTCATTGGCCTCAGAGCTGTCTGTCTGCAGGAGGCCCTTATTAAAAACCTGCTGCTTTCTGTCTGATTAGTGGTTAGTGCAGAAGTCCCATCAATTGCACCTGGCAATGCTGCTTCTAGCTGTCAGGGCTTAGATGTTATCAAGCTGAAAAAATGAACGCAGAATTCCAACATACTGTCATCAAATGTCTTTCTGTTATGAATTTAAATTGTCCTTTTGAAACTTGTCTTGTGTTCATTTCTATCTCCATAATGACCTAAAAATAAAGTCTATGGCTTTTACTTCTAATTATTTACCAGGCTAGAGACAAGATGTTGTCTAAATCAAATTCTGTCTCATCACATTACTATGTTTTAGCTTAACTTAACTGTAATATGTTCTTTCTACATTTCAAACCCCACTTACTCTAATATCTGTTAAGAAATCCACATTACAAAATGGTTTCATTATCACAGGTCAACTTCTTTGGTATTCCCCTTCTGGACTTACATCTCTCACAGAAGCCCCTTGGCCACTGCTTCTGCATCTGTGTTACCTGTTATAACTCAATCACTATTTAGAAACATGTCAACATTCATCAAACAGTATCTTATCCCCAGACATGGAGCAGGTTCATTCTAAAACCATCATTCAATGCTCAGTTTGAACATCTGCGTTGGGGCGGCAGGTTTCTTTCAATCCCTAAATGAAACATTTAGATTGTGAATTTGACAGCCATGTTGACATTATACATTATACACACTCCCCCTTTTTACACATGAACTCATGTGTAACAACATCTTGTATGGGGAGAAAACCTTTATTTAAATAATTGGACTCTTTTGTAACCTAAAGAGTTAGTCAACTGTTTTTAGAGATGCATTTTGTTCCAAGAAGCTAAAGCTGTTAAGTAAATGTATTGGAGTGGAGGTATAAAGTAGCATACAATGGAAATACTCAAGTAAAGTACAAGTATGTCACATTTGTGCAGTTACTTTCCACCTCTGAGTGACCAGTCACAGCAGGAGAGTAAACAGTCTGCACTGATCTATGACTGAATGTGGGTCATTCTTATCTGTCAGTATGAGATGCTCTACTTACAGCATTCCTGATATACAGCCAATGTTAGTTGTAACTCAGTTGCATGTTACTGCTGTAGATGTGTTCAACTCCTTTAAATAATATTAGCAATTTTCATATACATTTTTTTGAGAAAAGCTTTCTTACTAGTTTGAAACATTTGATATTTGTCAAAGAAAATTCAGCGTATAGTGCTGACAAATCGAATCTCATGTCGCATTTCAACTCAATGAAATACTGATTTATTGTTTAATCTGAAGCAGCATCATGTTCTATAACATCATTTTACAAACTGTGGGGAGGTTTGCGGAAGCTGTTCAATCCATAATAACAAATACAATGAGCTGGATCTTTGTGTCTTGTTATTATTAGCAGAGAAAATGTAATGTTTGTACAACTATACTATAAATCCTACCAATCTACGTGGGAACCAGGTTGGGGGGGGGGTCAGAAATATTTCCAATTACCCAATGGGGACATGACAGAAAAGTTTGGGAAACTCTAAAAGTCAACTTTTCATGAGTTTCTCAGAAAAACTGTGTTCAGATTGTGAAGAGAATGATCTAAGAGGCTTTTTAAAGACTTAGTTTAAGGTTAACAAGAAAGAGATGTTTCTCAACACATAAAGGAAATCCGCCTCTAAGCCACGAACAACTGCAGAGGAAAAGGGACTATATGTATAATCTGACTCACTCATCGCGACCACAACACAAAGCAGAGTGTCTTTTTTTTTGTCTTGCTACTGAGAAACTTTTCTTTCTAAAGGGAGGGAGCAGGTGGCAATATTTACATGTTCCTCTTTACCAGATGAAGGGTAACCTCAGGGTCAGTCTCCACATGTTTCAGTGTTTCCTCACAGCAAGTAAAGGACTGACCTGAACTGTTAAACCAAATGTTTGTGATTATTCTTTTTAAATGGTATATTGTCATTGCAGTGGTGCAGCTACTGAGATAACTCAATGCAGTTCAGCATCTAACCAGAGGTTACATATGTCTATGCTAATAAGATACAGTAGACAGTAAGGGAAGATATCTGCAGGACAGTTTCAGCAGTACTAATGTTCCACTTCTCTCAGTAAATGAATGGTTTCATTATTTTATTCCAGAATGGAGCAACTGTTAGGAATTCCCTCAGGGGATGAATAACGTTTTTCTGACAAGTCTTTGCATTTCATTGGCTCTGTTGCTAAAATGTTACAAAAATCGTAATATCTTCACAAAAACAGACCGTGGTTTTCACTACAGCGGTATTAGGAATCTGCAAGACTCAAACTCAAAAGCTGTCTCACAAAAGTGTGTGCAGTAACAACTGAACCAAACATACTGACTTTCACCTTCAATACGAAAACCACATATCTGAAAAACTGGAGTCACGATCACTGGATCCTCCACAAGTGTCTTCTCTCCTCGCCACAAAACAAATATCCAACTGAACGCCACCTGCATGAAATGTTTGAGATTCTTCTTTTAACTATGTTTAAATGTATTGTTATTGTCAGTTTATTCCTTTGAGTAAGTACAATAAATCATATTCACAGTCGGTGTATAAAAGAGGGACTCTTGCTGGATAATCACGGAGCAAAGTACCAGACGGGGAATTGGACATGTTGTGACATTTCATACAGATCCTTCACGGTGTTTGTGACTCACTGCAGGTCTCTACCTGTTGCTGGATCCTCTCTCTCTCTGCAGGAAACAGAAGAAGATCTTTATCAGCACAGAAAGTGGAACTGTGGATTTACTAAATAAAGTTCAGTGCTTTAATAGTGCTATGTTCATCTGAGTTATCTCATTAATAAATGTATTTGTTGACTTTGAAACCGTAGCCTTTCATTCTTGGACATAGCAGTATATCAAACTGATATATAAACGAGGGTCTTACAGTCCACTACTCAGACAGAAAGCAGCAGGTTTTTAATAAGGGACTCCAGCAGACAGACAGCTCTGAGGCCAATGAGATAGAAACATGACATCTATCAGTCACATCAGTAAATGAGACTCCATACATCCCCCATGTAACATCTGTAAAGTGTTATATCTATATTTATTTACTTCAGTCACTGTGAGTTTCATCATTTGGCTGTAAGGTCATTGATCCTTCTTCTTATTCTTTAACTAAGATACGTGTTGAACGCTATTTAAACCACTGGTTTACAGGGTGTGTCTGAGGACTTTCTCTCCTCCCCACAGCCTGAACTACGCCTACTCAAAGTGAATGCTTCACACCAGGACAGGATGTGTACATACTCAGAAGAACCACAGAAAATCGACAGGAGGAACACTCCCTTTTCACAGATTCAGTATTGAGAATGATAGTTTTCGTTGAAGCACTAACTATAGCTTCATCGGACATATTCACCATGATATCTAGAAAACAGAGCTGTCAGCACTGAGGTCTCTGCAGTCGGTAAGAACACATATTTCTACTTTATTAAGGACATGTCTCTGACTGCTGCTTTCTGTTGCTCTCCTGTTGAACCTCTTATAGAGAACAGGCACCACATTAAACTAAAATAAGAGAACGAGTTGGAAAGATATTGACTCCTTGTTCAAACACAAAATGTGCCTTTCTGTAAATAAGAGAACGAGCTCTGCCTAATGTCTGAATCACATGAGACCAAAAGATAAACAAAAAACATATGTAATTAACGCCTTGTTATACATTTAAATGCCAAAAAGGACTTTACAAATTAAGGGTGACCTTTTTTGTTGTTGTTGGATAAACAACTATAAACTTGCTTCGTGAGGGGAAAACATTTCAGAGCCATGTGTGAAGGCTGTTGTTTCAAATGACCAAATCCTCTCCGACACACTCCGACCGTGTAACTACAGCAGAGAGGACAGAAACAGGAACTGTCCTAACTTTGTGACTAACGGATATAACCCCCGGTTTAATCTGCTTTTGCTGCAGTTTCTGTGTGTGCACAAAACTAAAACACTCTGCTACACACAGACACCGGTATATGTGATCATAAAGAAATGTATAAAAATACTACTTCATTTTCAGGTTATTCTCATGCGACTATCTGAATTGTCTATTTTAGTTCAACAGTTTACAGTTTGAAGAATAATATGCGCATTGAATATATTCATACAAATGTAAGTAACTTAAAGGTTACATTATATTATTTTTATTTAAGCAAACATTGGTTCCAATTTTTATATCATGAGCACGAATAGCATTTTTAATTCAGATTTTAAAATATGAGAAGAGGTTTATAAAACAAGACATGCCACTTATAGGGAGACCAGGGACAGTTGCAACACTTTTTGGGCTTTTCCCCAATAAGTAAAAAACCATTTACAATAGGATAGCCATTTTGCTATATTATACATTATCAATATGTCAGCTACTGAAACAATGTATTTAAGATGTTTTTATGAAATAAGTACATGTTGTAAAATGTATTTTTAAAAAATAAACTCAACTGTTACAACTGTCCTTGTGTACAGGGACAGTTGTAGCACATGCCAGGCACGGTTGTAACATGTTAATAACGGTTACCTTTTTTCACACTACATGACAACAAATAGGGAAAGCTGTCAAATTCTAAGGCAACAAGATTTGAATGGGGTTTCACACATCCTCCAACAAACAATGAACAATGAACAGGATAACAGATAACACACACAGCATCATCCTCTGTGAAGGATTAAACTGTTCTCGTGTACCCCTTTCACACCAAGGCTTTTCCCCTTCTAGCTCCGTGCTAGAGCTTTTCTGGTTCAGAACCGGTTCTTCGGTTTAGCGCCGGCTCTTTTCACACCGCTCAGAGCCCGACTGGTGCTG
This sequence comes from Trematomus bernacchii, assembly GCF_902827165.1. Taxonomy (NCBI): domain Eukaryota; kingdom Metazoa; phylum Chordata; class Actinopteri; order Perciformes; family Nototheniidae; genus Trematomus; species Trematomus bernacchii. The sequence continues at coordinate 103,868 of NW_022987583.1, read as the reverse complement.
CCGCTGACGTCACAGTTTACGTCGCTGATTTTCTCCCCAACGGACTAGGAGCTCACCTCACAACAACAACGGGCCGGGGACTGCGTCGGGTCGATGATCGTGTTGCTTTTAATCATACGAAGCCAGATTAAATTAAATAACGACTTCTCCAACCTTATACTTTTCTCCAGAGTGCCGTGGTTCATTGTTTATTAATGTGTTTCAGCGGCATTTACCGACCGCTGCAGTGCTGGCTGCTCTTCCACGAGTGTATTCTCCCGTTAGCTCCGGGTTAGCTCACACGGCTCTAAAGTATTCACTGTCTGACTGTCACACAAGCAGCTGATACATATCCCCAGTTCCCCTTAAGTGAATGTGTGTCAGTCTGAATTGACGCTGTTTGGTGTCAGTCTGAATTGACGCTGTTTGGCATCACAACGCTGTTATGAAAGTTTCTCTGGTATAACATGGGTGATGTTAGCATAGCAACCGAAGCTAAACTAACTACTTGCTAAGCAGTTTTCTACAGGCACATTTTACCGGCGTATTTTTCATTATGATTCTACTTGTGATAGTCGGACATGACAACCTGTGCAGCCCATGTATTGATTCCATCCGATAGCTGCTATAATAACAAACAAAACGTCTGCCTGCTCTCCACAATGATCAATAACAGCGAATGGATGGTCAAAGTAAGGTACAAATAAACAGAATCACACGAAGCCTGGTTAGTGTTGCCTGACTTTATAAAGCGTGTTTTTTTTTTACAAGTGTGTGGTTGCGTTCTAGTCACTTTGCTCAGCACTACTGCTGGTTACAACTTTTATTTGCCGTACTCGCCTTAACTGTTATCTCAGGTTAATCTCGCCCCCCTCCGACGTAAACGTGACGTATGCGGTTCTTGCTTCTAGATGGACAACTTTTTGGTGCTCGAAACGAACCGGATTCCGGAGCTTAGAGGCTGCTCCGCTGCGGTGTGAACAGGAAAACCCGGTGCTTTTCAAGCTCCAGCTCCGAACCGGCCCTGAAACACTGTTGGTGTGAATGGGGTATGAGAGGTGCTTCTACCTTAATTATGTAGACCTACCTCCTTTGAGCTGAGACCATAGTATAAATCAGCTGCCTCCATCAGATAGTCTCTCAAAAAGCATCTCCTGCTCTGTTGAGAACACCTTCTTTGGTGTCCAGTAGCCTACTCTTGGGGGTGTTTGTGATCCCTGACTCTCCAACCTCAGCCTCTTTGTATGGAACCGGTACAGGGTGACATGGCATATATCCAGGGACTTTGCCACTTCCCTGAATGATTTGCCCTTCTCAACTTAATTTGAGGCCCTCTGCAGCAGAGCAAGTGGCACTCCCCTGTCTGTCTTCCTCTTTCTGACATTTGGCATACTGTAAACCAGTGACGTGCAGTGAGGTTCATGGCTGGTGAGGCACTGACTCTTTCAGAGTCAGATTTACAAATAGTATAGCCTATTTTGACCTTAATCGAAATATTCTGTTATTTTCAAAAGCTTTTTTAGTCTGATGCTATGATTAATTTTAAACAGACCGATCAACAAAAGGATACCCAAAATCTAAATATTGGATTGTTCTTTCTAAGTAAGATCCCATTTTCATTACAGTTGTGGTCTTACCTTGACTTGAAGATGAATATAAGTCCATGCTATCCTTCTGGACAACAATCTCTATTACTGTTTTGTAAAAGTCCTCCTTATCTTCCTGTAGTTTCAAAAGTCTAGTTTTGTAGTGATGTGTCGGTCGCGAACGAGCCGGCTCAAAGAGCCGGCTCTTTTAAGTGAACGACGGGAGCCGGCTCGCGCCCGCGAACGAGACGTTTTTTTGTTTTTGTTATGTTTTGTTAAGTAATACAAGACAGAATGATATGATGATCTCCGCGCTACAGCTGCTCCGTGCATGCATGCAGTGACATGTAATATCCAAGGATTAGAGACTGTTGGATGCTGCTGTTTTGAGCATTGCAATACATTTATTTGTATTATGTTTTTTATGATTAGAGACGGTTGGATGCTGCTGTACTGAGCATTGCAATATATTTATTTTCACTATGTTATTTATTTATGATTATCCTTGGGCTCAGCAAAGATTTGATGTCAGCTGTTGCTGTCTTTTTTCTATAGTTAATACTGAAATAGAGCCCTGCTGTTTTGTCAGGGCCTTTTCTTTAAATATAATTTTTTAAATGTCGATACAGTAGCCCCTTTTTTTAAATGTCTATACTTAAGTTTTTATAGGTGTTGCTATCTGCTTTGTGTAGCGTGGTTCTACAAGCAAGTCTGTGCATTCATTGGGTGGTATCAGAGAGATACAAGGGTCTGTAAATGCAATGAAAACAATTGGCCACAGCAAATAATTGATATTAAACATGTAATTTTTACTTTTGAATACTTCAGTACAAAGGATGTATTGAATAATTTAAGTGATATGTGTACACATATAAATCATTAGTCAAAACAGGGCTACATTTGATTGAATTATAAAAGGTATAATATGTGGTAAACTGAAGAGCCGTTTGGGAGCCGAAAGAGCCGGCTCTTCTTGGTGAGCCGAGCCAAATGATCCGGCTCACCAAGAAGAGCCGGAATTCCCATCACTACTAGTTTGTTGTTTGCGGTACAATAACAGTAGCAACAAGAACCTGTGGGCTCACGTGCGCCCCCTTCAGTGCGGCAGAGGTTATGGCTGCCTCTCCTGGTGATTTTTTTCATTGGCGTTGTATGATGAGACCAGCGAGCCTAAATATCATATATACGTGAAATAAGTTATTTAGAGACTATGGATGGCAAGGATAAATGTAATAAAGGGATCTACAAACATTACATTGGTGACCTACAGTGAGATGGGAACAGGCATGCGCTTAGGGCCCGCTTTCCAGCCAGTTTCTGTGGGGTGACGCATTCTGAAGTGAGGCAGAGCTCATCTGTGCCTCACCTCAGCCCACAGTAAATGGCTTGAGCGCGCTCACAAAATAAGTGGCTGCGCTAAATTAGTGCCCGCGCTCCAGCAAGTTACTGTGGGCTTACGAGAGGCAGAGCTCGTGCCTGCCTCACTTCTCATCGCTCCCGTAGCGGAGCTCGGCAAATTTGCTGATTTTGACTATAAAATGCGATTGGAATCATACAGAAATCACATTTACACAAGATCAGTGGAGACATTTTATTATTATTATTATTTAGTTTTCTTTAATTGTTTTTCCGTACATTGGAGTATGACAGGTGAGGCTCTGCCTCCCCTGCCTCCACTGACTGCACGTCGCTGCTGTAAACACACACACACACTTTAGGCTTACTGTACAGTATTTTATTCTGTTTATTTTTATGTCAATTTTTTTTTTTTATGTCAATTTATTGAACATGTCAGAAACAAAACATACATCAATACTAATAACAATATATATTGCTTCTTCCTTTTCTTCCTTCTCACTCATAATAATAATAATTATACCAAAGTACAATAAAATAAATAATAATGATAATGAAAAAAAAAAGAAATAAAAAGAAACAACAACAATAAATCTTAAATTAGTCTCTGTCGTGTTCAACAGGGGCAAGAAGAAGCTTAAAAAACTTTTCTGGTCCTACCCCTTCTAGCGTACATTTTCCTTGCAGTATAAATGAAGTAATTAGGTCATCGTCATCAGCGACATGTTGTCTTGATACTTTTTTACAAAAACAATCAGGAAGTAATTACTTTTACAATTACAGGAAATAACAAAAATAATTTTTACAGGTACTGTTCATAACCACTAATGGTTTGGCTCTTGAATAATACTTTCATTTTATATAAAGTTGTACAATTTTTCAGTGCATCACTACATTTATTCCACAGACTAACACCTTTTGATGAGATGCAATGAAGTTTTGGCATTTGTACGTACTGTACGGGTGGTTTTTGAAAATGCAGTTTCCTCTCAACATGTGCATGCCTTCTCTCCGTGTAAAAAGTCCCCTGGACACCATGAGGCAAATGATGATTTGCGGCCTTGTACATAATTTGAATGGTTTTATAGTCAACCAGGTCTTGTAGTTTTAGTGTTTTTAGTTTGATAAATAATTTATTTGTTGGTTCTCTGTACGAAGTTTTGTGTATAACTCGTATTGCTCTTTTTTGCAGGATGAAGATAGGATGTGTATTTGTTTTGTATGTGTTCCCCAAACCTCCACACAATACATCATGTATGGAAGTATGAAGGAGCAGTACAGCATAAACAAGGAAGCTTGATTAACTAGATATTTGGCTTTATTTAGAATTGCTATTGATTTGGATATTTTGGCTTTGATATAGCTTATATGTGGTTTCCAACTTAATTTATTGTCTATGATTATTCCAAGGAATTTTATTTCCGTTACTCTTTCTAGTTGGACGCCATTTATAGTGAGTTTCTTCTCTGTATTGGTCGACCGATTCCCAAATATTATGAGTTTGGTTTTGCTTGCGTTCAATGTTAATTTATTTTGGTCAACCAGATCTTCATCCTGCTCAGTTCCTTTTCCATTGTGACCAATAAGCTGTTCTAGATTGTCCCCACAGCAGAGTAGACTTGTGTCATCTGCAAAAAGAATGGTTTTAACAGTTTTGATACTTCACATATGTTGTTAATATACAGAATAAATAATAATGGCCCCAAGACAGAGCCTTGAGGCACCCCGCATGTAACCTGTAGTAGTTGTGATGTATGACTTTGTATTTCAACGTACTGATTCCTGTTATGTAGGTAGCTGGATAGCCATGATAGTGCAACACCTCTAATTCCATATCTCTGTAGTTTTTTTAATAATAGTTCATGGTCAACCGTGTCAAATGCTTTTTTAAGGTCCAGAAATATCCCTATTGCATATTCTTTCTTTTCTATTGCCTTAGTAATGTGTTCCATAAATTCTATAACTGCAAATGATGTGGTTCTGTTTGCTCTGAAACCATATTGTTGTTCATAGAGTATGTTATGTTTGGTGAAGAAGTCATTTAGTCTTACATAGTAGATTTTTTCCAGTATTTTAGAAAACTGTGGGAGGCAATGAAATTGGTCTATAGTTTGACAGTACATGTTTATCTCCAGATTTATGTATCGGTATGACTTTAGCAGTTTTCATTTTATTTGGAAATACACCGGTTTGTATTGACTGATTACAGATGTGAGTTAGTGTTTGGCTATACATTCAATAATGTTTTAACTGTATACATGTCAATATCATGACAGTCTGTAGACCTTTTACTCTTTAGTTTTTTAAACTGTGTCAATAATCTCATTTTCATCAGTCCCTCTTAAGAATATAGTTTCCTTCACATTTATATCTTTACTTTCTACACCTTCACTACTACCAGTATTTGGAATTTTCCCCAGCTAGACAAGGACCAACATTAACAAAATACTCATTAAACTGTTCAGCAACTAAGGTCATGTCATAAATGACTGTATTGTCTTTTGACAGAAAACTGTTTGGGTGCTGTGCTTTTCCATTTCCTTTTTTAATAATGGTATTTTAATACATTCCATGTGTTTTTAATATTATTTTTGTTATCTTCCAATAATTTGTTGTAATGATCCATTTTGCTACATCGTATTATCTTTGTTAATTTGTTTTTGTATGTCTTGTATTTTTGTTCAGCCTCTACTGTTCTATTCTTTAACAAGTCTTTATATAATTCATTTTTCTTTTTACAAGCATTTTCTATTCCCTTAGTGATCCATGGTTTTTCAGCATATTTTTGTTTCACAATTTTCTTTACACGAGGACAATGTTTTTCATACAGCCCTGATAGAATATCTAGAAATGATTCATAAGCTTCATTTACATCTGGTACATACACTTTTGTTCCAGTCTTGTTTACGTAATTCTTCTTTAAAAGAATTGACAGACTCTGGTGTTTTGTGTCTTGTAATTACGACTGTTCTGGTGTCTTTTTTGATCCTAGTACAGTTCTGTATTGTTGCAAGACTGGCAAGTGATCACTTGTGTCATTTATTAATATTCCACTTATTACTTTCCTATCCATAACATTTGTGAATATGTTGTCAATGAGTATAGCACTGTGTGATGTTATTCTGGTCGGTCGTGTGATTGTAGGATATAAACTGTTGCTATACATAGAATTAATAAATTCTGTAGTTGCATTGTGTTCTTGTGGGTTCAGCAAATCAATATTAAAATCTCCACATACAAAAAGCATTTTCTTGCTGCTGTGTAGTTATAAAGTTCAGCTAGCTTTTTCTCAAATGTGTCAACACATGATCCTGGTTTTCTATACACGCAGCTTATCAGAAGGTTTTTAGATTTTTTGATTTCAATTTCTACTGTTATGCATTCCATGATGTTGTCTAAAGCAAAAGACATATTACTGACAGATCTACTTTTATAACTTTGTTAATATAAAGTGCAGTCCCCCCAGCTTTAGAATGAGTCCTATTAGTAAAAAACATGTTGTATCCCTCGATTTCAACCATGTCAGCTTGCTCATCACTAAGCCAGGTCTCTGATATTGCTAGGGCTGTAACTTGTTTCTCCAGTTGCCTTAAACAGTGTTTGATCTTGATACATTTGAAATTAGGCTTCTGCTATTGAAATGTAATATTGATATTGATCCATCCATCAATCCATTTCTTTTGAGTTGATCTTCTGTGTAGTATTCACATTGGTTATGGATGTTCTTGTAGAAATTATTTTCAGGGTCAATATCCTTTTCATTGTCTTGCGATTATGTTCCGTGTATTTGAAAACATTTCAAGTCCAGTTTTTTATATTCAGCAATTTTGTCCAGCTTAATCATGGGTGTTCTTAGGTGTGTTCATTTCAGTGTGTAGCGATTGAGTTACCTTATGTTGATTTGATGTTTCATTCATCAAAACTGATCCAACTCGGTGATGTCCCTGATAATGAGCACTTTCGCCATCTCTGCTGTTGATCCGTTTAGTTTGATGAAAATGTTACAATTTGTCGACCATGTTGCTTGAATCTTGTTTTGTTTCTTCAGTATACCGTGCTCTCCTTGCGATGTCCGCGTTCTTCTTCGTAAGGTGTTCGTTGATGTAAACATTGGTCCCCTTCAGTTTCCTTCCTTGTCTGAGGAGTGCATATTTCTTTTTCCTGTTGATGAACCGGATTATTAATGCTGGGGTGGCTGTTGAGTTCTTGCTCCGCAGGGCAATGACAGGCCTCAATATCTCCGCTGTCAACAGATATGCCCTTGCTGTCCAAAAAGCAAAGCACCTGTTGCTCCAGCGACTCACGGTCCACCTCCGGAGCGTCGGCTCCACCTCTCCCGGCGGCGGAGTCCTCTGAGGCCGCTGCCACCCTGGCATAGCTTCGGGGTCTGGTCTTCAGACCGTTGATAATCAAATCGTTCATCCTGGTGTATTGTTCGAGGTCGTCCACTCGATTCTCCAGAAAAGTGATCTTTTTTTTTCAATATTCTGCATTTTCAGAGATTGTATTTCTCCCATCAGCTCCATGATTTTATTTTGCTGGGCCGCGACTGTTTTAATTTCGGCTGACAAGAAGTCGAGAGAATTCTTGATCTCCTCCACCTCGTCAGAGTTTGGATTTTTCCTGGGTGCCATTTTTGCTCTTTAGTTATGTTTATTTATGTTATCTCTCACGTTCTCTCAGGTTTTTGTAGCAGCACTCGATTCCATGTGTGCACTCACTTCCGCCCCATCAAACATTTGCATCAGGTGAGGGAGTGAGGCGATCAGCCAGGGCCAGCATGTGCACTTTAGGCCTAATGTACAGTATTTTATTCTGTTTTTTTACAGGGACAATGCACACCAATCAACAATACAACTGTATGCTTGAATGAACAATTGATCATTCAAGCAAATGAGCCATCATTGTAAATGTGTCATGTTACAACCGTCCCGTTACAACCGTCCCAGGACCACCAGTCTTGCTTTCACCCCCTGTGAACCTGCCTGATTGCTAGCTTGACCCATATTTAGTTATATTTGTAGCTTACAAAACAGTGATTCTAATAATACTAGTTTGGATTCCTAGACATTTGAACTCAAGACAGTATCCAAAAAATACATCATATAATTGTAGTTAATATTTTACCTAAGAAACACACTTTTGCTGATATCTTACGCGAGAAATTCAAATGTGGCTCCTTTTTTTCTCAGCGATCTACCATCTATCTGCGCATGTGCAGAGTGAGTTTCATCACTCTAGCTTGTTTGTGATTGGAGATATTGAAGGTGTTACAACCAACCCGTGTTGCAACTGTCCCTGGTCTCCCTACTATAATTTTTCTGAATGCAAAAGCTGTCTCTTCTCCCCACGAAGCACACATTCACTATTATAATAACAATAATAACAATAGGTTCCTCGCACGTAGCGCTAGGACGCCGTTGGGTCCTAGCGCTACGTGCTCGGGCCCTAATTATTTGTATTATTTATTGTTAATATTCAGAGAGATTCTGAAACAAAACTGAAGGGGTTTCAGTTGGTCCTGTATTTCAGTCCTGTGTTCACTGATCTCAAAGCAAGAAAGTATTTCCTGATTCAGTTCAAGAAAATATAATGTTGATATCTGGCGCCACCTAGTGACAGACATATGTTACTGTTCCTGGTGTCAGTCCTCTGTGTAATAAGTAATGTGGTAAAGACAGAGTGTGGGTTTGTGTGTGTGTGGTGTGTGTGTGTGTGTGTGTGTGTGTGTGTGTGTGTGGGTGTGTGTGTGTGGGTGTGTGTGTGTTCTCTCACAGGGAGAAGATGATCTTCCTCACCCTGCTGCTCCTCTTCCTCACCCCCTGTGTCTCTGGTTAGTTTACTCCTTTATTTCCCACTCAGACACATTGAATATTATTGAAAACTTTTTGTGTCACGTTTTACCTTTTCATAAAGAAGCATCTTAGAGCTCTTTGGTATGGAACACTATTAGTGCAAGGCAAGAGGGTCAAAACTGAGGAGGGGGATTCTGATTTGATTTAGCTTTTTTTAAATCAAAATGTCAAGAAGTGGAGCTTTCAGTATATTCTCTAACAAAAGTAGTTTGTTCTTAAAAGTTCAATGTTTATTCTCAATAATTAAAGTTTTAAAGCGCTTAACTGTTTTTTCTGATACATTTTTCCTAATAACTGCACTCAAATTGAAAGATTGATATTTTACTCAACATTTTGGCTTTTTTCTTAACATGTTAAATGAAAAAGTAAAATAGTCCTTTTCTTCTTTATTTCCCTCATACCCTAATACTCTTCCTCACCTGAGGAGACCTCTGTCTCTGGTTAGCTTCAGTTAGTCTCTTTAAAGCTGTTCTCAGTAAAGCAGCACAGAAACATAGCTGCAGTTTAAAGAGTCCCTCTGTGTCCTCCACAGGAACATAGCTGCAGTTTAAAGAGTCCCTCTGTGTCTCCACAGAAACATAGCTGCAGTTTAAAGAGTCCCTCTGTGTCTCCTCCACAGAAACATAGCTACAGTTTAAAGAGTCCCTCTGTGTCTCCTCCACAGAAACATAGCTGCAGTTTAAAGAGTCCCTCTGTGTCTCCTCCACAAGAACATAGCTGCAGTTTAAAGAGTCCCTCTGTTTCTCCTCCACAGAAACATAGCTGCAGTTTAAAGAGTCCCTCTGTGTCCTCCACAGAAACATAGCTGCAGTTTAAAGAGTCCCTCTGTGTCTCCTCCACAAGAACATAGCTGCAGTTTAAAGAGTCCCTCTGTGTCTCCTCCACAGGAACATAGCTGCAGTTTAAAGAGTCCCTCTGTGTCTCCTCCACATGAACATAGCTGCAGTTTAAAGAGTCCCTCTGTGTCTCCTCCACAGGAACATAGCTGTAGTTTAAAGAGTCCCTCTGTGTCTCCTCTACAGGAACATAGCTGTAGTTTAAAGAGTCCCTCTGTGTCTCCTCCACAGGAACATTTGTAGTGAATGTGACTCAGACTTCCTATCAGGCAGAGGAGAACCAGAACATCACCCTGGAGTGGACCTTCAGCACCAGAAGAGACACTTCCCTCAGCTCCATCTCTACCAACTGTTACCTTTATACTAATGACCGAACCTCAGTTCTGTTTGAACTACGTGAAGGTGTTGAATTCCCAGAGTCTCAGGATCCAGAGTTTTCAGGACGAGTCCAGTGGGACAAAGACGTCCTCACAGAAGGACGCCTCACACTTCATGTCTCCAGACTCAGGACCAGTGACTCTGGGTTTTATGTGTGTGACATACTCGTCACACCTGATGGGACTAACTCTAGGAGATGTTGGCTCAACGTCACTGGTGAGTAACCTCAGTAGAAGTCACAAAGTAAAACAACTTTAGGCTCCATAGAGCCAAATAATTGGAAAGTTAACAGTTGAAAGTTAACCTCATTGAGGCGCTAGAGGAAATAACAGAAACTCAACAAAGCCATCAGGGAAGCATCCTCTGAGGACCATGAATGTCATCCTCCACAGCCAAAAGAGTTTTGCTTCTCAAATCTTAAAAACGTCCTTTTTTTGTCTAACCGACGGGTTAAAGCAAGCATTAATTACATCTTAAATGAATGAATGAGAGAAAAGCATAACATCTGCATATCATACACCGTGGTGATTCTAGAGCTGGTTGGGAGCCGGTGCCTAAATCTGTAAATCACTCTAAAATGGTTAAATGTTTCCACTTCAGGGAATCATCCTAAGGTTGATTTTTGTCCTTTTCCGCAGCTGCTGAGTTTAAACCAGAGGGAACAACAGAGAGTCAACAACCAAAGAGTGGGAGAAACTACTGGATCTCCATTGCAGTCGCAGCAGTAGCAGCAGCAGCTGTGATGGGTATTATTGCTACGAAAGTTTGTTTTACTAAATTTACTCACAAGAAAAGAGACGACCATTCAGGCATACAGCCAGTGAGATCCTCAGAGAAAAAACCCACCAGGACCAACACCACTCTACTTAGCTTTGCCCCTTTAGGCTTAGTTTTGAAATGTTGTTTTTCTAAATATAAAGACAGAAAAAACGACATCAATGAAGTCAAACAGCCGTTGGATTCCTCAGAGAAACAACCTGTCACTTCTAACGTGATTACAGTTACAGTGATGACACACTCCGAAACATAGATTCAATCAGAAAAGGGCTTGTGATGTAAAATGTATAACTACATTTAAATATATGACGTGTTTGAGTACTAACTGTAGAAATGTCAGTGCAAATAATGCTTGCAGGTGTCAAACAGCTCAATTGTGAGGGTTTTGTGAGGACAGTTAACATAGAAATAGAGCTACAAAAAACATCTGATAATGTTACTGAGTTTTATCATTCACCTGTAGGTCATTAATCGCTCTGTTTTCTGCTAACTGATGGATAATGTTACCATGCTGTATTTAATATGCATCAATGTTACATATTATAAATAAATCACTTTTTATGTTTGTATTTACTGTTTCACTGCACAATCTGCATGTATTACAGGAGGAAATATTTGGAAATGTTAAATTGGATCGAATTAAAAGTGTAAAATGCTTTATTACTTTTAAGTTTTTATTCTTTTACACTATTGTTCATC